>NC_133790.1:1651052-1839360 GCF_003597395.2 Chelonoidis abingdonii
TATTTATTAATGCTGCCAGATCACAGCCCATCCTACATGCCAGCACATTGGGTAGTGGTGTAAGACGTCCCCTTGTTCCCCTGCGCTGTATGCCACGCTGTGGCTTGCTTTGCTTGAGGGGCAGCAGCTCCACAAAGGGATGGGAGTGAGCAGAACAATGAACCCTGTGGTGTAGTTCACTGATGCATCCACAGAGTACGCTCCACTAGACGTAGATCCACCATGGGTTCCTGGAGCAGGAGGGGATTGTTACTCCTGGCACTGCAATGTCCCTCCTGGGCTGCTCCAGGGGCAGGATCCCAAATCCCCACCCCTGCCTTTGGGATGCCTTGCAACCAAGAAGGTAAATAGACAGAATAACATTTAATGTTTTTTTAAAAAATCATGATTTGGGGGGGTGGGGGCTAGCTCATAATTTTGAACAGTTGGGGCTGGCAACACCAAAAGTCTGCTTTACGTTCCACTGTGTTCTTTAATCAGATCATTTTGTCTATTTCATAGGTTTAAATTATACTGGTGTGTGTGTACAGGCAGTGTTTGTGTGTGGTGGGAACTGAGCTGGGAGTGTGAGAATGAGAGAGAATCTCCTGATGTCACTCAAGGGCCTCGATAACAAAGCACAATTGATGTTTTTTTCTTAGTAGCAAAGAAAATCAGCCTGCCAGGGGGTCACACACACACACTTCTGCTCTGATGCCATCAGAGCAGAGTGATTGCATGAGAACGCAGAGAGAAAGAGCATCATAGCACTGCACAAAGAATATTGCTTCGGATCCAATCTTAATTCAAATCGAAGTTGCAAATGCAAATTTGCACAGAGGGAGGGAAAAAGACAGCACATATTTTTCAATCCAGCAAACACCTGCTGCTCTGAAGCTCACTCACTTGCGCCATTTGGAAGCTGCACCTTGTCTTGTGGAGCCTTTTCTGTCATAGCAGTTTTTCCAGCCAGGGCTGTTCTGAGAGTTAATTGTTAGATTCTCCAAACCTAAAGAGGTTTGGCATCTAGCTCTGAGATGCTCCCTTTCCTGCAGCACACTAATCGGTTAACTTACTTACAGTAACGACATTCCTGTTTCTGCTGGGTGGAAGATGTTGCGTTTGTTAACCATTTATTATCTAGGGAACGATTTTCAATGTGTTCCACATGATTATTTTCTAATACTGCAATTTGATATTTGCTCGGTGGCTGCAGGGCTTGTTTCTTACAGAGGTGACCTCCCTGCCGTTAGACTGCATGTCAGTGTTTGAAGACTATACTTGAGTTGATGGGTAGGTTGTGTGCATCTCCTGACCTTAATCGTTCTCACACTGTGAGAACTGCTGGGAAGTGGCTTGACATGAAGTGTTTATAATTCTTCAGCTGAAGGAAGCAAAACTGTAACAGGGCCATTTTAGCAGAGAGGAGACAGCCACTAGCCTCACTGTTACAGTGGCCTTAAGCTCTTCTCCGATTTGAGCATTACAATTAGTAAGGAAACAAGTGTAATTAAATTAGAGCTGGAAAAGGCAGGAGTAAAGCTACCATGGAGTTTGATTACTGTAGCAACTGACTGACTGACAACAGGAGAGGATGGGAGGAAACACAACCGGGACCTGTAGTGAGATGAGATTTTCCCAGGACCAGGTTCCTGCTGCACAAAATAGAGATAAAGCATCGGAGTCCAGCCATGATTTCAGATATGCACAGAATACAGTCTCAGAGCTGACATGTGTCCGGTTTTTTTGCAATGAGGACAATCTGTTCCTCACTCAGTAAATGTCTCTCCAAGTCTAACTCTCCTGACAAGGCTCAGCACATGTAGAGGACTTCCCTATATCCTTCAGATCAGGAATAGGTACTGCTGCCTTTGACAGTCAGAGCCACCATGTAGTGGATCTTCAGGCATGGGCCTGTCCTTCAGCTACAACAGTCATGCAATTAGCAAACTTCCCCTTGTGCGCAGCAAAGCGCATGGTGCCAGGCTCAGTGACATTTCGACTCTGGGCCAGGGGAGGACTCTTCTGGGAAGTCTCCGTCCCAGCACCTCCCTTGTGGATACCAACTAAAAGAAGTGGCATGCAGCAGCAGTAGGACTCAGTGGGCCTGGGTACATTTACCAAGGGAAGGCCAATGCCAGGGCCAGCTCCAGGCCACAGCGCGCCAAGCACTTGCTTGGGGCCGCACGCCACAGGGGGCGCTCTGCCGGTTGCTGAGAGGGCGGCAGGTGGCTCCGGTGGACCTGCCGCAGGCGTGGCTGCGGACGGTCCGCTGGTCCCGCGGCTCTGGTGCACCTCCCGCAGACATGCCTGCGGCAGGTCCACCGGAGCTGCGGGACCAGCTAACCATCCTCAGAAACTCCTGCGGGAGGTCCACTGGAGCATCGAAATTGCTAGACCCGGCCCTGGCCGATGTGTGGGTTCATATTAAATGCCATCTCTTCTGAGCCCCACTGGGCACTGTGGTCATATCCTATATGTCTATTGATCTATGGCTCCCACCTTCCTGGGGGCTGAACATGCCCGTGTTTGCCCAGTGCCTAGCACAGCGGGGTGCTGGTCTGTGACCAGGGCTGCTAGGCTTTATGGCAGTAATCGTGATTTCCCTTCCTGCCAGGCAGCAGGGGTGATTGGTTTGTTTGTCTCTGGGCAAGCGAGCTCAAGAAATGGGTCTGTGCATTTCACTCTGCAAATCCTGAGGATCATGCTGATGCCTGGCCTCTCTGGAAGAGGTTCTGGCTCCTACATCCCCATGTCTCTCCCCTGGGGCTGACTGCTCTGTTGCTCCAGAGTATGACCGGCCACAAGTAAATTTAGGCTGGAAAGGAGAAGGGCGAGGTTCTGGACCAGTCTCTGTAGGCAGCTCTACAATGGAGCTTGATGGGAAAGGGTGTATGTGATGGGGTTGCCTACAATAGCCGGGGCTGGACTCCATAACCCAGCAGGTCTCTTCCAATCCTATGAGAGCAGCTGGTATGGCAGGGTATGGTGAGGGAGATTCTTCAAGTAGCCAGGCCAGGATCCATGCAGGGATCTGAAGACTGAGTCCAAAGTCCTGAACTGAGCTTGGCATCCAACGAGCAACTAGTGTGTGGGGCAGAGCACGTGTGATGGGCTCTCAATGGCCTACGTTCCTTCACAAATGGATTCTTGTCTTGTGAAACGACGGTAGCTTTTTAAGGCCCATGGCTTCATAGGCCAAAAATGGGCCAAAAATGATTAGGGGGCTGGAGCACATGACTTAGGAAGAGAGGCTGAGGGATGTGGGATTGTTTAGTCTGCAGAAGAGAAGAGTGAGAGGGGATTTGACAGCAGCCTTCAACTATCTGAAAGGGGGTTCCAAAGAGGATGGAGCTCAGCTGTTCTCAGTGGTACCAGATGACAGAACAAGGAGTAATAGTCTCAAGTTGCAGTGGGGGAATTTTAGGTTGCATATTAGGAAACATTATTTCACTAGGAGGATGGTGAAGCATTGGAATGGTTACCTAGAGAGATGATGGAATCTCCATTCTTAGAGGTTTTTAAGGCCCAGCTTAACAAAGTCCTGGCTGGGATGATTTAGTTGGGGTTGGTCCTGCTTTGAGCAAGAGGTTGGACTAGATGACCTCCTGAGGTCCCGTCTAACCCTGAGATTCTATGATTCTATGATAGCAGGAAGAGAAGAGCTAGGCTTTTCAGCTCAGGCCTGACACCAAGTCAGGGGACCTGGAGATTGAAGCAGAATTGTAGCTTTCACTTATGGACAAAGTTTCTTTCTAGCCCTTTTCCTTGGAAATGCCACTTTGGTTTGCGTAGGTTCAAGTTTTCAATCACTAGGACTGAAAACTCATCACTGCCTTTTCCTAAAGATCTCAGGTTATGCACAGTCCCCAAACAGCCACCTAGTGCAGGGCTTTGAGGTGCCCATCACTTTGGCCATGGGGCCTGGTTTTGGAGGAAGTCCCTGGGCCAGTTCACAGCTGTTCGGTGGTGCCGCTCAGGCTACCACTGATGACATGAGGGCTCAGCCCAAGATCCCAGCCCCTCGATGAAGCAGACAGCAGGGCCTCTGGCCACAAATGCCGCAGGACAACAGCATGAGACACTCTGCGGTCCAGTAGGCTGAGGAAGGGACGAGGTTCTGACACTAATGTCTTCTGGGGCCTTGGTCAAGTCACAAACCTACAGTCTGTAAGTTTAGTGATGAAATCAGGCACCCATTGAGTTAGAGCGGTGGGACTTGTGAGGGGCAATGAAGTTAACCTGGGCCTTGTACAGGGGACGGCAGTTTCTAAACAGACACAGGCTCCTCTCTGCACCCTGGTTCACATTCAGTCAATCACCTCATCCAACACTGTTTTAGACAGAACAGACAACGTGGAAACGCAGGGCCCTGGGCTTGGTGTCAGTCACAGACTGGGATTTGCTGATTTGCCTGATTCTCTTGCCATGCCGGAAAATATGAAATCATGAACCCTGGTTTCCAGCTGCAAGGCTGATGTTTGTGCAGCACGCAGCACTGAACCGAAGGCCTGTGGTGTTCCTGTTAGTGCACACGAGAAGCAGGCTTTTCCAAGGTAGGCTTCTGGAGCCTAATGCACCCCCCACCGCAGCTCCCCAGCTCAGCTTGAGTCGCTCTGTTTTGCAGGAGCTCTGAGGGGATGGCACTCCTTGGAGGAGAGCATTTGGCCCTTGTCTCACTGAGGGTCCAGTTCAGCAGCAGAAAAAGATCCCTGGCTCCAGCAAGCGTGCTGCCGACTCTGGCTAAGCCATTCAGCTCAGGCTCTCTGGCCTTGCAGATTTATTTCCTGGCTTTAAGCCGGGTTGGGAATGAAAATACTCTGGAGGGTGAAAAGCTCATTGTCAAGAGCTCTTCATCCCTTTCCTGAAGGACCCCTCTAGTCCTGATTCATTCAGGGTTTTATTGGCACTCCTCTGTCGGAAAATAACTGCTTCTAAAGATGGAACTTGGGAAAATAAAAGGCCCAGGTGCCAAATTGCTCAAGCCGTTAGCTTTGGGGCTTAATGTTTATATATTAGCTAGTACTGGCTTCTTCCCTTTGTGTCCTTGCCTTGGGTTTTTGCACTGATTTATGGCCATTTTGATCCTGAGGGCCAGGCGGAGCCCAAGACCTAGGTGCCAGGTAGTAACAGAAGACATCCTAGTTTAGTGACATCCCCTGAAGTCCCTGGTCAAGTGACAGGAGGTCTGACATGCCACTCAGTGGCATTTCTTTGTCTGCCTGTCTGTCTGTAAGGCAATAACTTTTGAAGAATGTAGCTGATCAATTCTAAAACTTCCAGGAATGTTCTAGGCACCAGTGGGCAGAACCTTGTTCATTTTGATGAAAATCAGAAGAGGGAAATGCGGATCACAGAATTCCATCATCTGAGCCACTGCAGCCACCTCAGTAAGTGCTCGTGGCTCAAAAAACCAGCTGATGGCAGCCACCAACTGACCCCCTCCAGCTCAGCTCTGCCCACTGTTCCAGTGGGGATAAAAAATGTGGACACTTTGACTGACTTCTTTCCAAGAAAGACAGACAGACAATTAATAATGGTGGGGCACACAGAGCCCCTGGCATGAGGGAGTGGGGTGAGGTTGCAGAGTCTCTGAGATAGAGGGAGATGGGAAGGTGGTACAGGGGGAGCTCATGGGAGTGGAGAACTACAAGAAGCCCCTGCCTGTGAATGCCCTCAGGCCTGCAAACCTCTAGGTTCCTGGTGCCTTCAGGTTTGGTTGTTTCAGGAAATGATTTGGTTTTCCAAGCTAGTATTCTCTGATACTCTCCGTTTGTTATAATGATTCTCAGCCGCTCCCATGGTCCGATCTGTCCCGGGTACCCCGGCACACATACTGAGAGCAGACGCAATACAGTATCCAGCAGCCTGCTGGACTACCGGGCTGGAGATGGATTTGGAAGCAGGGGCAGCTCCAGACCCCAGCACGCCAAGCGAGTGCTTGGGGTGGCAAGCCGTGGGGGGGTGCTTTGCCGGCGCCACGAGGGTGGCAGGCAGGTTGCCTTTGGCAGCTTGCCTGCGGAGGGTCAGCTGGTCCCGTGGCTTCAGAGGACCTTCCACAGGCAAGCTGCCGAGGGCAGCCTGCCTGCCGCCTTCGCGGCTCTGGCAGAGCGCTCCCACGGCTTGCCGCCCCAAGGGACCAGTGGACCCTCCGCAGGCAAGCCGCTGAGGGCAGTCTGCCTGCTGTGCTTCGGGCGGCAAAATGCCTAGAGCTGCCCCTGTTTGGAAGGGCCCTCGTGTGAGGGATTAATGCTGAATGAAACCTCCGTGGGCATGGAGTCAGATCTGCCCGGGACTTAGCGAGCTGGTCGCATGGGAGGGCTTCTCTCCTTTCAGACACAGTCAGAGAGGCTTTCAGTGAGACTGGGCCTGACAATGCCCCAGCCTCTTGTTAAAGGAGATGCAAAAGTCTCCCCTTGAGAACACTTGGGTCACTAACGATGACTGAGGTCCCCCGTCACTAATAAAGGAAGGAGAACTGCAATGGAGACAGGAGGAGTGGGGGCACAGCCGTCTCTTCTCCCCTGTTCCTAGCACAAGAAGCAGCCATCTCACAGCTGCAAGCATCCTGGAGCACATGGTGGGGAGGAGTGCGTGGATCTGCGTGCATAGCCAGAGAGGGACAGCGGAAGGCATAGTTTAGCTTTCAAACACGTGTCATTTTTTAACATCACTGACTGAGTTTCTCTTGGCTTGTGCTCCTCCCTTTTAGGCAAAGCTGCTAGTCTGGCCCTACTGCTGCAGCCCTATTCTCGGTGCGCCCGGTCTCCTCCACCACAGCTGGCTCCAAAGCTTTACATCAGCACCACTGGTTTGAAAACCCTGCCTGTTGCTGGCTGTAACTGCTCTTGAAAGGCTCATGAGTTGCTGGCAGTCAGCTGGGGATTAGGTGAGGCTGGGTCTTAGAGGCTCATTTCATCCCTCCCCACTTTTTACAAAGCACCTTAAAGATTCCCTTCCCCAAAGCTGTCTCTGCAATGATCACTGCTGGCCCTACATTTACTCCCCTTCCAAAGCCCCACCTCTCTGTGTTTAAATTGGACCCTAACATGGGTTCTACCGGGCTGCATTAAGAGTACTGTGAGTCAGTATTGTTCTGTATTTGATTGTTCTCTGCTCTGCTGTGTCTGAGGACCCTAGAGGAGGCAGAAGCGTAGTATAAAAAATGGGCTCTGTCGTTAACAGGAGGGAATATTTGTCTGCTGTTCTGAGATGGGGCTTGATTTTCAGGTAGGATTATTTTTAAAACCCCCACAAATGAAGAGGCTGGTGTGGAGGCGAGAGAGAAACGGCAGCAGATCATTGCAGGCAACTCGGGCAATTCTCTCGTGGTGTGGAGAGGAGACAATCTGGTGTTCCATCAGGGCACAAGTCCTCCAGCCCTACCTCGGCAGTGTTTTGTGGGGAAAGAAGCAGAGAGGAATTTTCAACACGAGCAGGATTTCTGTCTGGAGAGGAGTCTGAAGGTTCAGTCACCAGGACATCCCAGCAGCTGTTTGATTTTAAACTTTGAAATACTGAATTCGGAAGAGATGGGGAGTGGGTGGGGGGGTCACATCAAAATTAGAAATGGAAAAGTGGCAGATAAACACCACCACCAGCAGCAGCCTGGTGCAGAAAGCCCAGTGTAGCAGAAAATGTAGAATTATGTATTAATTTAACAAATCTCCCCCATTAACGCTGTAAGCTGTGTCTGCCACCCAGGAAGAGCTCCCATACTGACAAACAGCTTTGCCATCCCGGTGCAGCCAGCCTGCACTGCACTGAAACAGGCAGCCAGAAAGTAAACAGTGTCTGAAACCTATTCTCATTAGGCTAATTTACGAATAAATTACCATATTCAATGGCCTTATTTTTACTGCTCGTTAACAGGCCCATGATAGGATGATAATTATGGGATTTTAAGTGGCTAATGGCAGCTGGGGCGTCAAAAGCAGTTTTTACGAATCTGTTTATGGCAGTGAAGGTGACAGGAGGGTGGGCCATTGAGATGTTGGAATCGCATGTCGGGGGAAAAATAGCTTTAATTGTTGAGTATTTATTAGAGAGGAGGGAAGACTGTAATTTAAAAATGAAACTCTGAAAAACAAAGGAAATTAATTAGTCTGCTGGTGTTCGGGTGGCGAGCATTTAAGGGGGACCTGGCCTATTTATGCGCCGCCTGGAAAACATCATCAGGGTGCTTCTCACCCTGCCACTCCTGCTGTTTGACTTCCTCTTTCCAGCCGCTGCCTCTGCGGTTGTAATAACTCACCAGGATAGTTACGAGAGGCATTAGCCCAAAGTCAGCCAGTCTCTGGAAGGCCAGCACCTCACGGCACAAACATGCCTGGCAACTAGGGGTAAACTGATTTGAGGGCAAAGCTTTCATTGCGAAACGGGTTTCCCATTTCACCACAGTGACACTGACAGGGTCAGCAGTGGCCAGCGAGGCTCAACAAGCCAGACATATGAGTAACTAAACCTCCCCCCATCTCCAGCATGCCTCAGCAGCAGGTCACTCCCCGGTCTGCTGCTGGCTGCATTGTGCAGAGCTCTGTGCAGGGGAAGACCAATGCAGTACCAATTCTGTGCCCCGTCTGTGGTGAATATTGTGGTTGGAGCCCTTGCACCCCTCTGCCTGTCAGAAGCTCTGGCACATCTCTCTCCTCCTCCCTGCTCTCCCCTTTCCTGAATAGTCCATTTTTTCCTATATATTTAGCCCGGCTGCTCATCATCTCCCATCTCCACCGATTCATCGTGATCTTTCAGTTTAGTATGCAGTGCTCGGAAAACAAACACGTACCAGACTGACAGTGGGAATAAATATCGTGGAGATGTTGATTAGCATTTGATCCCAGCTGGGCCTCTGGAAGCTGCAGCACTGGAATGCCTCGGCAGTTTTTTAATGCTGAATAATTTGATTAGATCAGTGGCTGAGACTGCTGCTCATGGTGAGATAAACCTTCCCAACATTACTGAGAGAGAGGAGGGTGCCCCCCCAACCCCCACCCTGGCTTGCTTGCTTTCTTTTATGGGACCTTAAATACATCATTTAATCAACTTCACAATTTCAGTTTAGCACAGTTGTTGACTTGCATGGACGATAAGATTCTGAAGACCCCACAGATTGCTGGCTGGTTTAACAGTGCCATTTTCCACGGCCTTCTGGCTTTCTCTGCCAGTCCGCAGCCAAGCCCGTCCTTATCCCAGACTAAGTGATTTCAGCAGGATTCTGTTTACTTAGTTAAAACTGTCAGTCACGTAGATAGTTCCAGTCTCACCAGTGTGAAATTACCAAAGGGGGCACATCACCCACCCACAGCCATGTGTGAGGAACCAATCTTTTGTTTTCAGGCACGGGAATAAAAAAATGGCCTCTCTCCGGTATCTTCAAAACATACACTGGACACAGGGATCTAGCAAACACTCAAACACTCCCCCACAAACAAACAAACAGACAAACAAACAAAATCACCTTCAAATATCTAGGACTTACAGAGTTTTGATTAAAATGTTGTGTTTAAATGCTCTTCTCCTCCCTCAATATAAAATATAGGAAGTGTCTCTGCAGAGCTGTACAGCCCACAGTATCTGGTGCATTTTATCGTCAATCCAATTGAACTAATACTGGAGGCGTTACTTTTCTAAACACAGAAATAATCACATCAGCAAATGGCCAGGAAGATAAAGCAGCAGATGGGACAGATCTAGCTACATTACTTAAGGTTTGCAGAAAGATTAGTCTGAGGGCTATTTTCAGACCCAAATTTTAAATACTTTCTTACCCTCGTCAAATATCATTTTAAAACCAGCCGAGCTTTACCTGCCTCATCATGATGCAACAGTTATTTTTTTTCTTCTTAAAAAAAATGAAAGAAAGAAAAGGGGAGGGGAGAGAGTGACAAACAACAAGAAAAGCATTTTCCAACTGGAAAGAATTATTTTCCCCAAAAGCAGGGAGCTGTATATTTTCAGCCTATGACCTAATCTGAGATAAACAAAGGGACTGAGTCTTTGCATGTTTCATTACACTTATTAACACTGAGCAGAGTGTGCGGGGGTGTCACTATCTGACAACGACAATTCCAACTCTCGTTCTTTACTTCAGTTGCTTACAGTTTTAACAAACAGTAAATGAAAATAGTTTCCATTGGTTTTGCTAACCTGCCTCCCTCACAAACATACATGTGGCATTGCGATGCACATCTGCAAGATAGCTCCATCCAGTAACAGGAGGAGATATTCTGGGGATTTTTTTCATAAGCTGAAAAGAAAGATACAAAGTACAAGTGTGTAGACACCTTTGCAAAACTAAGTAGTTTTCCTCAGCATCCGAGAACATCAAATGATTGGAACACGATTTTTAGTACTGAAGGAAAGTCAGCAGGGGAAATGCAAAATAAAAAGCAAACCTCCTGTACAGCAGCTTTGAAAATAAATAAAATGCTCAAAGGCAGAAGGAGAGTTGATTCAATTTAAAAAGGACAAAATTCCACACCTTTTACATCCATATATTTTTATTCAGATCTATTTTTCCTCTGAGCATATAGCTACAACAGGGTTGTGCCGATGAACCTATCTATTATATTTATGCTCTTGGTACCTACTGTTCATAAAGTAGCCAGAATATATGAACAACTATACGTACTGCCTAATGGCTGCCAGCACTAGGTTTCTTGAAATACTGCAGTAGCAGACAAACAACATTCACCCAGTTTGAACACTGCAAACATCTGTACCATCAGACTGTTTCTCTAAAATGACTAAAATAGCAAAATAGGTCCTACTACCTGATGGTCCTGATCCTGGAAATGGATCTGCTGCACCCAAGCAGACCCCAATGAGATGGGTCCCAGGCGATCAATGTAAGTTACTTTAACTTAAAACACAGAGACATACGGTTTGCATGTGACACAGTCTGTAATTCTGAGCTGGGTCAAATCTTATGATCAAAGGATCAGAAGTTAGTAAAACCTCATCTTGAAATTATTTTTTTATCTCTTCATCAACATCCATTGAATCGATGTGAGACTTCTGAATGCACTACCTCTCCATTTTAGCAACTCATCATAGCAGAGAAATTCTATGGCATGGCAGATGTGTGACACTTACAGACAGGAGTGTTATCCAATCAGGAATGTTTTAGTAGCACATCTGTACAATCAGAGAAGACAGCTCTCTGTGCAAATGCTACATCAATCTCAATATAGCAGCATAACTATTGTACAATTAAATTCAACAATTTTCAGGTACTTGATCTACGAACATAAAATGCTACCAACCTTTGATTCCAACCAAAATACAATTCTTGACATTGCTTCAGTGCACTGACTGCCTTCCAGAGCACTAACCTTCAGTCAGAATGTTATCTTTCAGTGCAACCAAGTGTTCTCCTTTGTACCAGCTAGTTACTGGGACTGAAATAAACCAACTTTTTCAGAGTCAGCGCTTAAGATTATTACTCGTGAAGTTGACATTTAAACTCCTTACAAACCATCATCACAATGGCACCATCACTGCACCCGGCACTGACACTGCCTGGAATAGTCTCAGATTTAAAGAACCTGGGTAGAAATATGGAGCTCAGGCCTTTCACCCAGCTTTTTGTAGAACATCTTTTTTAAAGGCTACAATTATATAAGAATGGTCATATTAGGTCAGACCATAGTCCATCCTGTCTTCTGACTGTGGCCAATGCCTGAGGCTTCAGAGGAAATGAACAGAACAGGCAATCATCAAATGATCATCCCCTGTTGCCCATTCTCAGCTTCTGGCAAACAGAAGCTAGAAACACTTCAGAGCATGGTTTTGTGTCCCTTCCATCCTGGCTAATAGCTATTGATGGACCTATCCTCCATGAACTTATCTAGTTCTTTTTTGAATCCTGTTATAGTCTTGGCCTTCACAACATCCTCTGGCACAGTGTTCTACAGGTTGACTGTGCATTGTGTGAAGACGACTGTACACAATATCACTTAGGTGTGCTGCAGATGAAGATTTTCAAAGTTGCAGAGAATCCTGTGGCACCTTATAGAATAACAGACGTTTTGGATCATGAGCTTTCGTGGGTGAATACCCACTTCGTCAGACGAAGTATTCATCTGACGAAGTGGGTATTCACCCACGAAAGCTCATGATCCAAAACGTCTGTTAGTCTATAAGGTGCCACAGGATTCTCTGCTGCTTTTACAGATTGAGACTAACATGGCTACCCCTCTGATACTTGATTTTCAAAGTTGTTACCTGATCATCATGATGATACTAACACATGTACTTACAAGTTAGACAGAGATCACTAAAAATTAATGGACATAGAAATGCACAGTCTCCTGTATAAAATGACACCAGAAGCTTGTAATTCTCTTTAGTGGTGACTACATATAAGGGGTACAATTCAGCCCCATTGAGGTCAGTGGGAGTTTTGCCAATCTCATCCAATTTAAAACTTTGATTTGTGTTTAAATTAGATATTTATCCAGCCAAGTGAAAATCATTTGATTGTTCTGTTTGTCTGACTCAGAGATACTGAAACTGGTAACGTGCGGCAGAACGGTTCTTGGATGCCTTGTGCATTGTGTGTGCCATTGCTACAAGTTCCAAATTGTATCATATTTTCAACACATTTGGAAGATCTCTGTCAGTCATTTTTTTATTGCTAGCCCCATCCATTTACAGATTTTGGTTCTAGTTCTTACGGCACAGGAGCATAATACTGGCTTGTAAGGGAAAGACCACCAAATGGGAATTGACTGATCAAGTGTGCTCGCTTGTTATTTTCATTGCTGGGGGGTACATACAACACAGACAAAAAGGATGATGATACAGGAGTCAAAATCGGAATGTCCCAAAGGAGTTAACATCCAAGAAGGAAATCAACAGTGAGACAATCATGTGGTCCTGGCTAGGGACTTCAGAGTCACGACCTTTTGCATTGCAAGTGGAGGGGCTGATAAAAAGTTTCAATGGGTCAGGGATTGGGCCCGAAATGCATTCCCGCATGACTGTCACGCTAATGCAAAGAGAATCAGATTCTTTTTGTGTTCGCCACTCTGATTATCATGCACTTTTTGTAAAGGTGCTTTATGTAAAATTAAGAAACGACTGGTTTTTTCATAAACTTTTGCAATTTCAATATCTGCTTGTTTGGTAAATTTAACAGGGACATTCTTGTCTCTTTTTTATTTTATTTTTTATTTTTTTTACAGAAATTCCATGAAAAGTGTTTCAAAAGTGCGAACTGACAAGCCTACACATGCTGCCTCTACTGAGGAGCACTATGCACAGTTGTTAACTTGTTAGACAGGAGCTAGATTACAATCATAAATAAATGATTTGCTGTCTCCTTACATTCAGACATGTAGCTTTTAAAGTGTAGCTGTCATCCCTGAATCAGATTTAGTCAAATGCTGTGTAACTGCAAAATTATTCTATCCTTACCTTCTTTTATTCTCCATATAATGGACAGTTAAATTGGATTTTCAAATTTGAAGTGCATATGTTTTTCAAATCCCTAGAGGGTTGCCATTTTTTCATTTCTAAAGCAACTCACTAATGTTTATCACTACCACACAGAAATATTACAATTCTTAAGGGGCACCTTAGAAAATCAGTACAGGAGAAATATGCTTTATCGTCTCAAAATGAAACCAATTTCTCAGCTGATTTGCAATTTATTTACAAGTTAGCGTTTGATTTTCTGCTGATTTATAACCCACACATTCCTGTGTCTTAGCTGCTTTCTAAATAAACACAATCAGTTTGGGGAAGCCAATACTAAATTACAGAGCTTTGTTCCAGATTTACTCCATTAATAAGTTAAATCTTTTACCAATAGATTGTAGTCTCCCGTAGCACTGAATGCTAGCAGAAGTCATGCACAGTGTTTTATGAGGGTGCAGTTCTGGTGTGTAATAAATAATCGGAAGATGTGGAGATTCTGGGAAAAATTAGATTTCAGAAAAGGCACACACAAAAAAGCTGTATTGCAGATTTTTTAAGGCTATAAACTTTGTCTGAGATTTGCCAACATCTGGTGAAAACGTCAGTGTGCTGGAAAATTTGATTATTGAACTCTTAACACGTTCTTATTTTTCTCTGTGTATTTACACTGTGCAATTGACATACCACTGTACATACATTGCATTATTAGCACCTGCTGGATCCATGTAAGCAGCTGTAAATTAAAAATATTTGGACATTCGGTACTTAGTCTTTTCATAATGTTTGTTTTAATAGCAGATAAATTATTCATTATCATGTAATATAATATACCCAACCTTAACTAACACGGCAATAAAACTAACCTCTGGCATAGCTTTCATGCTTTTAAAGGTTCAATTCATTATTATATAATATGCAGGCAGCTCTGCATAACACACTCTGGAAGTCCAAGATGCTTCTTGATGCCTGATTGAGAAAGGAGTGAGGCTGAGGATTCAAATATACATTAGTCTTGGGGACACGCACCTATTTCACTATGTAAGGTGTATGTGCAAATTCTATGGATAATTAATGCATTACTTAATTCAGCAACATCAAAAGACCTACTGTTTAATTCAACATCCTAGAGGTGTGCAGCATGACAGGAGAGAGGAGCATTATTCCTGGTGCTGAATGACAGAGGGCATCAAGCATTCTTCTGAAATGATCTAGCATCTCCCTCGCCTGGCACATCAGCTATGTTTGAACTGCATTAATTAGAGCAGGTATTGCCAATCTACGACACACACATTCACATCAAGTCTCAGCCATTTGGCGTCAGCTGCTTGGGATGCTGGCCCACATTGGCCCTGCAGCTAGAATTATAGGTAGAAAGCTGCTGCATCACCTCTGAAGGCAAAGGGGACAGTAAATGGGGGGCTGTAGGGAAGGATCAGAAGCACACAATGGTGAGAGCAGCTGTGAAATGTTTCATAGGAGAGCAGGCAGAACCCAGACCCCTGCAGACACGTGTAGGGATAAAATAGAGGAGTACCAGGAAGCCATAGAAGCCAAAGCAGCGTTCCCTCTTTATTTCCTTCCACTGGGACCTGACCCTCGAGGATATTCTCATCGTATTGGCCAACAGGCCTGTGGATGAGCTGCATGCATCGCTTGTCTTCCCAAGGGCGTGTTAGCCTCCCCTGGAGGAGATGCCCTAGGTTGCTGTGGCAGTTACTATACTTAGGCAAAGCCTGGGCTAGTTTCTCTGCAGTAAAGCTGGGGAAGCCCTGAGTGCATTTGTGCAGCAATCCCTCGCTCCTTACAGACTTCTCCAGCCAGGACTCACACGCCAGCATGCTCTGGAACAGTTTTGTTCCAAACACAAACACATATACTTTGCCTAGTCAGAGTTTGATAGTGAATTCAAAATGGACTTTGAATCCCGAACTGTGTGTCTCGGCAATTAAGCCCAGACAGGGTGATAACTGACTGAGTCAAGGGTATGCTGGGGAGAGAAAGTTGCTTTCATATTTTTGGCCCCCCTCCCCAAGTTTAAATGAACTCCATGCTCTTCCCAGAAAGTTCTCCCAGTGGTGAGTGCAGCAGCAGTGCCATTTCAAGCCTGTATGCATTACTGACTGACTAATGGTGGGGTTTTGTTTTTCCTGTTGACATTGATCATAATGGTTAGCCGATTGATTGACACACAACCCCATTGACAGAACAACAAGGAATACCCTGTGTCAAATTATTCACTGTCTGCCAGCTGAAATGCACATCCTTCTGCAATCCAACTGCAGCTGCAGCCAGTGGATGGAAAACAGAGGTCCTGTAATTCACCCTCAGAATGTCAAGTGCAGAGCAGAAGTGGCAGAACATAAGGTTCCAAGTACTTACCGAGGCCTGTCAATAACATGTGTATGTGACAGCAAGAACGATACTGGCGGCAGAGTTGGCCCTGCTGTCTGTGCAGTTCCTGTAGCACTGAAATATGGGAGAAAAGCTGAGCTATGCTGACTGGAAAGGCTTAATAGTCAGTGCTAACTTAAAGGAGGACATCAGAGAGAGACACGATGGGGACGGGGATTTCTTTTATTGGACCATTTTTGCTGGTGAGAGAGACAAGCTTCCGAACCACACAAGAGCTCTTCTATAGGTCACCCAAACTTGACTCTCTCACCAACAGAAGTTGGTCCAATGCTAGATGTCACCTCCCCCCGCTTGTCTCTCTAATATCCTGGGATCGACACAGCTGTGACAACACTGCCTATGCCATTAACAGGGGGGAGACACGGGACTGGATTTTAGAGCCTCTTCCGCAACCGTGATAAGTTCAATGGGCCTGATTCTGAGCCATTGTAAATCAGCATAGTTCCACTGAAATCTGTAGGACAGATCCTTATCTGGTGTAAGTGGAGTTACACCAATTTACAGCCGCTTAAGGCCTGGGCCACTGACCCCTACCTGAGTGGGGAGGGAGCCGAGAGCCATGCTCCTCACCTGGCTTTAGGGGTTTGTGATACATACACTAGAGCTGAGCGAATGCCACAGCAAAACATTTGTCAATGTCCATGCCAACAAAAGAGAAGTTTGCTGTGCTGGTTCTTCCTGCTCCTCCTATTCAAGTTCCATGAACATCCCTGTGTCTCTGGGATCGCTGCTTTACAAGAATGTTCACAGAGTCTTGTGAGGGTGTCATAAACAGATGGCTAAGGGTTGATGTCTTTTATACCTGTAAAGGGTTAAGAAGCTCAGTAAACCTGGCTCACACCTGCCCAGAGGACCAATGGGCGGACAAGATACTTTCAAATCTTGGTGGAGGGAAGTCTTTGTGCTGTTTGTTTTCTTTATTGTTCGCTTTCAGGACTGAGAGGGACGGGACATCAATCCAGGCTCTCCAAATCTTTCTGAGTCAGTCTCTCATGTTTCAAACTTGTAAGTAATCAGTCAGGCAAGGCGTGTTAGTCTTATGTTTGTTTTCTCAACTTGTAAATGTTTCTTTTTGCTGGAAGGATTTTCCCTCTGTTTGCTGTAACTTTGAATCTAAGGCTGGCGGGTGGGCCCTCTAGTCTATAGGAATGTGATTACCCTGTAAAGCATTTTCCATCCTGATTTTACAGAGATACTTTTTACCTTTTCTTTCTTTAATTAAAAGCTTTCTTTTTAAGAATCTGATTGTTTCCTTGTTTTAAGAATCCAAGGGGGATTGGGTCGCGACGCACCAGGATGGTGGGGGAAAGGCAGGGGGGATGGTTAATTCTCCTGTTTTTAAATCCAAGGGGTTTGGATCTGTGCTCCCAGGGATTGGTGAAGCGCTCTCAAGGCAACCCAGGGAGGGGAAGTTGCGGTGGACGGGAGTGCGCCAGACACTGAATTTCTGGCTGGTGGCAGTGTTACCAGATCTAAGCTAGTAATTAAGCTTAGAAGTGTTCATGCAGGTCCCCACATTTGTACTCTAAAGTTCAAAGTGGGGGGAAAAACCTTGACAGAGGGCTTATACAAATGTGCATTCACCTGGCTCCAAAAACGCTTCTTCAACCAATATGAAATCAGATAGATCATAAAGTCAGAAGGGAGCACTGTGATCATCTGGTCTGACATCCTGTATAACACAGGCCATGGGAGTTCCCTGCATTCAGTCCTGCTTGAATGGAGCAGATCTTTTAGAAAACATTCAATCTTAATTTAAAAATGTGCAGTGATGGAGAATCCATCCCCACCCATTGTAGGCTGTTCCAATAGTTCATCACCCACACTGCTAAGCATTTGCACCTAATGTCCACCCTGAATTTGTCTATCTTCTCATCCCTTTGCCTGCTAGATGAAGAGCACTTTATTATCAGTTTTTGTTCCCAAAGTAGACTGATCATTATCCTTCTTTTTGTTAAGCTAAATAGATCGATTTCCTTGTGTATCTCACTATAAAGCAGATTTTCTAATCCTTTATTACTGTTGTGGCTCTTCTTGAAATCCTCTCCAACTTATCAACATCCTCCTTGAACTGCAGACACCAGAACTGGATGCAGCATTCCAGCAGCAGTCACACCAGTTCCGGATGCAGAGGTAAAATAACCTCTCTGCTCCGACTCAAGAGGTCACATTAGCCCTTTTGGACACAGTGTCACACTGGGAGCTCATGCGCAGCTGATTATTCACCACAAGCTCTGGGTCCTTTTCAGAGTCTCTGCTACCCAGGACAATGCCCCACCCTGTAAGCATGGCTGACTTTCTTTGTTCCTGAATGTCTGCTTTCCATTTTGCCATATTAAAATACATATTTTTTGCTTGCACTCAACTTACCAAATGGTCCAGATGGCTTTGTATCAGTGATCTGTCCTCTTCTGTATTTACCACTCCTCCAACCTTTATGCCCTTGGCAAACTTTCAGGGATATTTTATGTTTTCTTCCAGGTCATTGATAAAATAGTTAAATAGCCTAAGGCCACGAATGAATCCCTATGGGACCCTACTGAAAATACCCTCTCAAATATGATTCCACATTTACAATTACATTTTGAGATGTGTCAGTCAGCCAATTTTTAATTATTGAATGTGTGCTGTGTTTATTTCATATTGTTCTAGTTTCTTAATCAAATGCCTTACAGAAATCTAAGTATATTACATCAATAGTATTACCTATCAACACATTTATAATCTCATCCAAAAAAAGATATCAAGTTAGTTTGACAAGACCATAAACCCAGAGTGACTAGCAATTATATCACCCTCCTTGAATTCTTTATTGAGTCCCATATCAGCTATTTCATTATTTCCCCCAGAACTGATATCACATTGTCAGGCTATAATTACCCTGGTCATCCTGTTACCCTTTTAAATACTGACAGAACATTAGCTTTCTTCCATTCCTCTGGAACTTCCCCAGTGTTCCAAGATTTATTGAAAATCAACATTAATGGTCCAGAAAGCCCCTCAGCTGGCTCCTTTTAAATGCTTGGATGAAAGTTATCAAGACCAGCTTATTTTAAAACATCTAACTTTAGTAGATGCTGCTTAACAGCCTTATGAGTTGCTACTGGAAAGTGTTTCATCATCCTCATCCTCATGTGTTATGTGTTTTCTAAATACAAAACTGTTCTGGCTTTTTCTGCATTATTATTGACAATTCTACCATCCATCAAGTAATAGACCTATACCATTGTTACCATTTGTTTGTAATATACTCAAAAAAGTCCTTATTGTCCTTAACTCTGATGGCCATGTGTGTCGTGTCCTTTTGCTTCCCTTTTCAATTTTCTACAATTCCTAGCTTCTGATTAATATTCATTACAATCAACTTCTCCTTTCTTCCAGATTATAAAAACTTCAGACATCCTATCAGAGAGAAGCAATAACATTGGCCAATCACACACCAGGAATACAGAATGCTAAGAAATGGAACAGGTTATAGTGGAAGTGAATGCTGGCCAGCAGTTGATAGGATGAATTCTGTCCATTTAAAATATTTGATGAACAATTCAGAATGCCACTCAGCACTGAAAAAAATCACTCTGTTCTGGGGTGATGCTGGCTGTTAGGGGATAGCCTGTTCTCATTATTTTCACATACCAGATACACTGATCATGTCACTGAATACTCCCTACACTCTAGTATGGTCCACTGGGCATCAGTTGCACCAGGAGAACTCATGGTGAAAGCCCAAAGAATGGGAAGGCATCTCATAGGAAGGGCTTTTAAAATATAAAAACATTTAACATCCTTTTTAGATCTTTTGGAAAGACTGGGTTGCTTTTTGAATCATTCTTTCATTAGAAGCAGCAGAGAATCCTGTGGCACCTTATAGACTAACAGACGTTTTGGAGCGTGAGCTTTCGTGGGTGAATACCTGCGTCGTGACCTGCGTCTGACGAAGTGGGTATTCACCCACGAAAGCTCATGCTCCAAAACGTCTGTTAGTCTATAAGGTGCCACAGGATTCTCTGCTGCTTTTACAGATCCAGACTAACACGGCTACCCCTCTTTCATTAGAAAGAGCTGGAGACCTTCCTGTCTGCAGAGCTCCTGCTCCCGCATCCTAAAGTCTATAAAATGTTCTTTGTACAGCATGCCGCAGTTCAGGCAACTGCACCTCTATTCCCCCTCTGTGGTGCACCAGGACACCCACTCTAGGCTCCCGGCTCCTCAGCCATCAACTCCTCTTAGGTAGAGACTCGTGTCTCTCTCCCTCCTGACTGGGGTTTTCCCAGGCTATGTGGTTCCCAGCCTATACTGAGTTCCCCAGCAAATCCGACTGCCTAAACAAGCCAATATCTGTGCTTTGCTTTCTCTCTGGAGGCTATAACAGTGGAACAGCCACAGTCATAAGGTACCACACAGATTTTCCTAAACACACACTTTTGTTTTTAAAGTAAAAGCACTACAAAAAAACATATTAAAACAACTACTCCATGTTAATAAGCTTACCGGAGATGACCCCAACACCAACAAGGGCTCAGGTAGGAGTCCGTCATTCAGACTCACCAATGGGCTTCTCTGTGGTTACAAGTTCATAACTACCTTGGGACAAGCACACCCATGTATTAGCATCATCCTTTATACAGTTTCAGCCTCTGACCTTGTCCTCATGTGACAGGTGATGAACAGACAAAGGTCCTCTCTTCAGGGCAAAGCTTCAAAAGGCTGAGTTCTTGCAAACCAGAGGAGGTACATTTACACACAACTCTCTCTTCAGATTTCCTTGGAAATCCACTTAAATTACACATTCATTCTTATCTGGCCTGTTGTTTCAAACAGTCCTTTGTAGCTCAGAATGCTTCTCAGGGTTTATGTTAGTTAGGTCTCTCTGCTAGACATTTTACCTACAAATCCCACAGTAACACAAACATTTGCCTTGTTAACAGAATAAACTCCTAACATACTTAAACTTAATTCAGTAAGATTTGTCCGGGATATCACAGGAACTTGAGAACATAAGAACAACCATAATGAGTCAGACCAATTGTCCACCTAGCCCCATGTCCTGTCTTCTCTCCGTGGCTGATGTCAGATGCTTCAGAGGGAATGAACAGAACAAGGCAATTATCAGGTGATCTATCCCATTGTCCAGTCCTAGCTTCTGCCAGTCAAAGGTTTACAGACACCCAGAGCATAGGCTTCTATCTCTGACAATTTTGGCTAATAGACATTGATGGACCTGTCCTCACAATATGGGTTTACCATGGATTTATACAGAGGCATTATGATATTTTCTGTTTTATGATTTATCCCTTTCCTAATGGTTCCTCACTTTGTTGGCTGTTTTGACTGCTGCTGCACATTGAGCAGACGTTTTCAGAGAACTATCCAGGATAATTCCAAGATCTTTTTCTTGAGTGGTAACAGCTAATTTAGACCTCATCATTTTATATGTATAGTTGGGATTATGTTTTCCAATGTGCATTACTTTGCATTTATTAACATTGAATTTCAACTGCTGTTTTGTTGCCCAGTCACCCAGTTTAGTGACGTCCCTCTGTAACTCTTCACAGTCAGTTTTGGACTTAACTATCTTGATTTTGTATTTTTGTATTTCTTCATATTTTGCCACCTCACTGTTTACCCCCTTTTCCAGATCATTTATGAATGTATTGAACAGCCCTGGTCCCAGTACAGATCCTCGGGGGACACCACTATTTACTCTCTCCAGTCTGAAAACTGACCATTTATTCCTACCCTTTGTTTTCTATCTTTTAACCCATTACTGACCCCTGAGAGGACCATCCCTTTTATTCCATCACTGTTTATTTTGCTTAAGGGCCTTTGGTGAGGGACCTTGGCAAAGATTTTCTGAAAGTCCAAGTCCACTATATCAGCTGGATCACCCTTGTCCACATGCTTATTGACACCTTCTAGTTGCCACATCTGTCAAACAGTTCATCCGGTATCTTCTTGCAGCTCAATAGTATTTAAAACTACTGATGCCCTGAGTAGCTGGTTTACTTTGGTTTCTGAGTAGCAGCAGTGTTAGTCTGTATCCGCAAAAAAAAACAGGACTACTTGTGGCACCTTAAAGACTAACACATTTATAAGATTTTGTGGGCTAGTTTGCAGATTGGCCTGGTGGCTGTATTCACCACAGTAAGTGGAGTTCTCTCTCAGGTCCACAGAGAGGGCTCACTCTTACTTCTCTAAGCAGCCTGTGACACCATCTTGGTACCGAGGATTTGGTTACTGGCTGGCCACTTGACTTAACAGCTGCCAGCTCTCCCTTTCCAGTCTATCTGGCTGTTGTCCTCCCTCTCAGCTGATCTGGATGTGTCTAATTTTGACCATCCGCTGGCTCTTTGGCAGCCCTTGATATAGAATCATAGAATTGTAGGACCGTAAGGGACCTCAAGAGATCATCCAGTCCAGTCCCCTGAACTCATGGCAGGACTAAATATTATCTAGACCATCCCAGACAGGTGTTTGTCTAACCTGCTCTTAAAAATCTCCAGTGACAGAGATTCCACCATGTCCCTAGGCAATTTATTCCAGTGCTTAACCACCCTGACAGTTAGGAAGTTTTTAATAATGTCCAACCTAAACTTCCCTTGCTGCAATTTAAGCCCATTGGTTCTTGTCCTAGCCTCAGAGATTAAGGACAACAATTTATCATCCTCTTCCCTATAGTAATTTTTTATGCACTTGAAGACTGTTATGTCCCCTCTCGATCTTCTCTTCTCCAGACTAAAGAAACCCATTTTTTCAATCTTCCCTCATAGGTCATGTTTTCTAGACCTCTAATCATTTTTGTTGCTCTTCTCTGAACACAGCTGAAGCCTAATCAGGGTGAAGTAGAGTGGAAGAATGACTTCTTGTGTCTTGATAACATCTATAATAATGATGATCTCAGCTGGACCCTGCTAACACTCATTCTCGCTTTCCAGACAGGGTAGGGCAGAGAGAGGGGATGGGGAGAGAAGATGTCGTCTGGCTAACCTCGGGGAAAGCTGTGATCACCATTACTGAGCAGCTAAGAACCGTGCACATCCCTCTGTCTGTATGTGGTAGCCCACATCTCCCCATTTGTCTCCCCATGTCTTGTCTCTTTGAATGTAGCACTGAGGGGCAGGCACTGACATTTAATATGCTTGTTAGTACCTAGCACACTGAGGTCCTATTGTGGCTTATAGGAACTACCTCAATATAAGTGATATAATTATAATGGTGTGTTTGGACAATAATTTTATACAGTCCAGATACTTTTCTGAAGAGAATGTAATTGACCTGCTTCAGTCCTTAATCCTAAGTGGGAAACATCCTGCATCAAATACCGGTAAGTAAATTTGTACATGCAAATTCACAGAAAGAAGATATAGGCAGCAACAGAGATGCTATCATGTGACATGTGGAAGGTTGGTTGGCCAAGATTCATCAATAACTAAACGGTGCTTAAATAAAACTGCCAAGTACTAACGCTACCCTTTTCATGCAGTTAAAATCTTACAAGAGTGTAGTTCTACCATTGGCTAAGAATCAATGGGGAAAGGGAATAACGTATTTGGGGGGCCGGGCAGGGGAGGGGGTGAGAGAGGAAAACTGTAATTTGAGGAGCACAAGAGAGAAATGTCTATGGGGGACATTCCATTTCCATCGTCTAGGAAGGGTTGTTGTCTCATTGGAAACTGGGGAAATGCAATCTAGAGATGTTTCAGAGTTACAGCTGTGTTAGCCTGTGTCTGCAAAAAGAACAGGAGCACTTGTGGCACCTTAGAGACTAACACATTTATTTGAGCATAAGCTTTTGTGGGCTACAGCCCACTTCTTCGGCTGTAGCCCACGAAAGCTCATGCTCAAATAAATGTGTTAGTCTCTAAGGTGCCACAAATGCTCCTGTTCTTTTTGCAATCTAGAGAGAATTCTGCAGAATTATCTAGAGAGAGTTTTCTGCCTCTCTCCTTCTTTGATCTGTTTATTACCAAACCTTCAAAGCAGACTCAGCTGCCCCCTTTCACCAGCCTCTCTTGTGCTGTTTATCACTTGCAGGTGAAGGTTATGTAGTACACATCCTGACAAGCATCTTACATGGCAAAATGGTTCTGTGGCTTTCACTGTCAGTCTTTACATATATAAGGAGCAGGGAAAAGAATAAGGGATGTGGTCTTGAAAGATGGTTCAGCAAATATTATGGATTCCTAGAACAAACCATTAGCAAAGCCAAATCATTAACAGCCTTTTCCAAATACTGTGTTGGGAGTGCATGAGTCCCCATGGTAGCGCATGAGTCCCCATGGTAGCGCTACGTGAGGATACCTGAACTTATTGGAGACACTTGTCATTTTCAGACAGATGTTTTCTGGACTGTGCATTCCAGGGACATGCTTGCTGTTCATGCTAGTACACCTTCTCCAGCCCTATCATGCTTTGATTGATTCCTCCTTTACTTTAAGGATCCATACTAATATACAACTATACATAAAATACTATATATGGCTTCTTTCTTTGCACTGCACAAAACTCAGTCTTACTGAATGTCACGGACTCACAGATCGTGCCCACTCTTGGCCCTGTGCGGTCCGTTGGGGGTGCCCCTTTTAGTGAGACAGCCCTTCTCGGGGGTCCACTCTCTCTCGGGGTCAGGCCCCTCCACCTCCTGGAGCCGCACCTCTCTGAGTCTTAGCACGTCTGTCTCTGCCGTGGGCCCCCTCCAGGAGTTCATGCACTCTGGACCCCCTGGGCCTCTTCACTCCTGAAGGGGCTGATGCAACCCTGTTCTCTAGACTGGAGTGACTCTCAGCCAGCATAAAACAGGAGGGTTTATTGAGAGTTGAACACAGCACAGGAAACTCTCAGGGCCTCAGTCCTGGCCTCTCACAGTAACAGCACATCCCAGTCTCCCTGCATCCAGGTGGGCTCTGCCTGCTTCCCCTCGCCAGCCCGAGCCCCCCTGCTTCCCAGCTGAGTCTCTGATATCCCCGGCCTCAAGCCCCGCCTCAGTCCATTGTCTTCTTTCCAGGTAAACAGGAAGGCCTGAGTCCCCTCTCCTCACAGCTCTCCTCTGGCTGGAACTGGCTGGTCAGGTCACCGGGGTCCTCTCTCTGCAGCCCATTGTCCTCCCACTGGCCAGAACCGGTTGTGTCTCCTGGGCTGGGGTCCCGAGTCCCTCTCCGGTCCTCTGTAACAACAAACTCCCTCTCCTCTCACCTCGTTAAACCAGTAACACCCAGGGACATTGAGTCCTACCCTCTGTGCATGCGAACCCTGGAAAAGACAGAAAACCCCCACTTCGTCACACTGAAATAGAAGCATGGAGTGTCATATGGTGTGTTGGGAAGTTTCCTGCAATCAAAGAGATTCTACAATATCTGTAAGGTGACACCTTGCAAAGTTCCTGGTCCCATAAGAGCATAGCCCTGAGAGCTGAATCTTGTATCTTAGGGCTGGTCTACACGACACTTACCGCAGTGTCTACACCGTGCTGTGTGGACGGAGATGCATTCCTACCGACTTCCTTTACCCTTCTCTGGGAGGTGGAGTACAAACATCAACGGGAGAGCACCCTGCCATCGACTTAACACGTCTTCATCAGACCCCACTAAATCAACACCTCTGCCGATCTAGCCGTAAGTATAGACGAGCTCTAAAGGCGTGTCTTCACCATGGAGCTAAATTGGTGCTGCTGCAATCAATGCAGCAGCATCAATTTAGTGGGTCTGGTGAAGACATGCTAAATTGAAGGCAGGGCACTCTCCTGTACTCACCCTCCCTGGGAAGAATAAGGGAAGTCGGTGGGAGAGGGTCTCCGTCGACGCAGCACAGTGCAGACACCGTTTTAAGTGGATCTAGCTATGTCGACTTCAGTTACTGAAATAGCGTGGCTTAGATCGATTTCCCACGGTAGCGTAGACATGGCTTAAGAGTGTGAAGGGGGTCAGAAATAGAATGTAAACCAGGAAGCTCCCTGCAGATTTAACCAAACAGTTATTCCCACAACTACATAGCTCTCAGTGCTGATAAAGTTTCCATTGCTGTAATTATTAAACCTTTATAAGATCCTGGTGAGCACAGTGATATACAAGACTTGTAGTGCAAAACACACATAGTGCACGTAGCTCCAGTCTAAGAAGGCAGGCAACATACAGAGGGCAGCAGTAACTGACATTTTGTAATAGACATTTTGCAAAGGGATGACCTCGAGGATGGGCAAAATTCAGTGCTGTGGCGAGTGGCTACAGGTCCTTGAATGCAGCACAGTGTCTCATCCATCAGGGCTGAACGTGGCCTATTGTGCACTCTGTGTCTCCCCACACCACTGTGGCTCTGGTCTCAAGCCTGACATCTCCTGACCAGCACTGCAACAACGTGTTTGATAGCTTGTCTACTCTGGTGGACTTTCATGAGAAGCTTTTGGAGCGATTTAATAGATGATGGCAGAACAGCTCTATTCTCATCAGTCCACAAGCTGGTTAGTTGGTTAGTATATTACTCCAGATAAACTTGATTTAACAGCTATAGTTTGTAGTTTCCTCTGTCTCTCAGATCACTCAAAATTCTCAGGAGAATCCAAGAAGAGGATCAAGGTAAGCCATGGCATGCGCACGCCCAGCCCCCATCAGCTGTTAGAATTCTGCATTGATCCCCACTCTGTAATGGTTACCATTGTGTTAGGGAGCTGCTTGCTTGCTGTTTTTCCTTGAGCGAAGAGATGATTTCAATTAACCTGGTTTCACTATAAGCATTAATTTTATTTGTGTTTTCGAGGAAGGAAAAAACAATCAAAAATGTTTACACTCAGCAAGTTAAGCACCACTCTCTCTGGAAAAGGTCACCTCAAATAAACCCCATATTCTACAGCTTGCTTTCTTTCACAATCTAGCATATGGGCTGGTATTTAAGGCAGGGATTTAGTGTATAACGCAAAGCCTCTGGGATAAAAAAAAACATGTATGGTCTCTATGGAAATGGAGGCCATATCTTTTGAAAACTGTATCAGAGCTCTCCATCCTCTCCCCTTTATCATTGTATTTTAACCTACCAGCTGCATATTGAAGAGCAGTGCTTGCAAGATGATCTTACCCTTTTTTATTATTTCCCCTCATGTGTTAAGGGAGGGAATACTGACAGGGACAAGTGACAGCTCGCTAATTATTCCCTTACTGCCACTGCTGTTCTTGTTTTGGACGTGTTGCTCATTTTCCTCTGCTCTTCGCACTGAATAATGCATGGGTCCCTATCAGTATTCATGCAGTACCTTCGGGAACTGCCAGCCTAACTAGCTGATAACTGATTCAGTTTGTAACCAGAGCCTTTGGGAGTCGCAAGGAAAAGTAGCCAAGAACAAATTTAACACTTCTTTCTCATTGCTTTAGAACATGAAGGAGAGGTACAGGATGACTGCGTACCAAATACATTGGTTGCCTGTAGCTGTTGGAAGTACACAACTAAAGTAAGTGCATTTAACTCAGAGTGCAGTATGGGAGGTTATAGTCTAACCAGGTAGTAGCACCAGGGGAGTGAAAGGAGCTTATGAATCAATCATTTAGAAGCACATATTTTTAGCAAGTACCCTCACCAGGATGGCAGAGAGGGGCAGGTGAAAAGCTACCTGGGAACAATCTGTACTTTGGAGTCAAAAATAGTTCAGTCTTGTGCACTTGGTGGTGTATCCTCGGAGACAGAGAGAGTGCACATATATACATGTATATTAGCTACCATTATCATGGTATCAGGTGTCAAGTATCAGAGGGGTAGCCGTGTTAGTCTGGATCTATAAAAGCAGCAAAGAGTCCTGTGGCACCTTATAGACTAACAGACGTTTTGGAGCATGAGCTTTTGTGGGTGAATACACACTTCATCAGATGCATGTAGTGGAAATTTCCAGGGGCAGGTATATATATGCAAGCAGGCTAGAGATAATGAGGTTAGTTCAATCAGGGAGGATGAGGCCCTGTTCTAGCAGTTGAGGTGTGAAAACCAAGGGAGGAGAAACTGGTTTTGTAGTTGGCAAGCCATTCACAGTCTTTGTTTAATCCTGAGCTGATGGTGTCAAATTTGCAGATGAACTGAAGCTCAGCAGTTTCTCTTTGAAGTCTGGTCCTGAAGTTTTTTTGCTGCAGGATGGCCACCTTAAGGTCTGCTATAGTGTGGCCAGGGAGGTTGAAGTGTTCTCCTACAGGTTTTTGTATATTGCCATTCCTAATATCTGATTTGTGTCCATTTATCCTTTTCCGTAGAGACTGTCCAGTTTGGCCGATGTACATAGCAGAGGGGCATTGCTGGCATATGATGGCGTATATTACATTGGTGGACGTGCAGGTGAATGAACCGGTGATGGTGTGGCTGATCTGGTTAGGTCCTGTGATGGTGTCGCTGGTGTAGATATGTGGGCAGAGTTGGCATCGAGGTTTGTTGCATGGATTGGTTCCTGAGCTAGAGTTACTATGGTACGGTGTGCAGTTGCTGGTGAGAATACGTTTCAGGTTGGCAGGTTGTCTGTGGGCAAGGATTGGCCTGCCACCCAAGACCCGTGAAAGTGTGGGATCATTGTCCAGGATGGGTTGTAGATCCCTGATGATGCGTTGGAGGGGTTTTAGCTGGGGGCTGTATGTGATGGCCAGTGGAGTCCTGTTGGTTTCTTTCTTGGGTTTGTCTTGCAGTAGGAGGCTTCTGGGTACACGTCTGGCTCTGTTGATCTGTTTCCTTATTTCCTCGTGCGGGTATTGTAGTTTTGAGAATGCTTGGTGGAGATTTTGTAGGTGTTGGTCTCTATCTGAGGGATTCTCCTTCCCAAATGTGTGGGAGACATCTCAGTTGCAAATGGATTGAGGAATAACCTTAAGATCCACAACATTCACATCAGTTCATTGAGCTGAGTGCATTTCTCCTTGCACTATTACCATGAGGACAGGGGCTTGGAAATATATCTTGGGTTGTGTTAAAAAGTTACAAAGGTGGATCTTCAAGAAGGGACCTGAGGCTGCAGAGGACAATCCTGAATTAGAAAGGAGACAGAATGGGGGACCTCATGTGTATCCATAATAAATAGTTCTATGAACATGGGCCCAAGCATGCCAATTGCAATGTCTTCCTCCACGATCTAAACTAGAAAACATTTCACTAACTTGATCAAAGTGAACTCTGCCGATGCTGAGAAAGTTCGAAGTTCCTCTCTCAGGTAAAGAGGGCCCAGCTGAATGTACAACAGGTGGAAAAGGTTTTTGATTGAGCTTGCTTTGCAAGGGGCTGTAATCAACAACTAGATTATTCTGCTGGCAACATCAAGTTACAGCAGAAGGGAATCACCACTAGGGCTGTAGGAATCCTTCCAAGTTCAATTGGAAGGAGCTTTGTAAATTGTATGTATCAGAACCAGTCTGAATACATGCCTGGGACCACAAGAGACACATCTGATTTGAGGCATGTAATGCACCTCTGAGAGGGTTCAGGTACGACAGCGCTGAGGGTGGTACAAGAACCTTGATGGAGCAGAATGGAGTAGAATAGAACATGGGTCCTAAAGCTAAGAAAACCCTGGGTTCCAACAAACTTACCTCCCACCCCCAATATGGTTGATTCTTATTGCAACGTTCAGATCTGATCGTTTAGACGATTCTTCCATAGCTTCTCATGAAGGTCTTGCTTTGCTAGTACCAGGAGTGAGATTAGTTGCCATATTGGACAAAGTGACCCACTCCATCTGACTTTCCAGAACACTGTTTGAACCAGGAATTCACCCATGACCAACAGCCTCAAGAAACATAGTCGTTGTCTGAACAGAATATACAAGTTTGCATACAGAATTTTGAAAAGGAGATCATTGACTTTATTAAAAACTGAAAAACTGAGTTCAGACTCCAATCAAAGCTGACTTGCAGCCCCTTGTGTGAAATGTTTGACTGGAGTTACACATTTCTAGTCCTCACCTCCTAGATTAGCCGGAGGACATGCCAGAAGTCTGTGTGCAGCAAAGCTGTTAAAGCACGCAGCTGCATGGCCACAATTGGCGATATTTCAGGGAGCGAGGGAGACATGAACAATTCTAATCTTTATCACGGAACCAACAATTACTATAGAACTAGTATTTCTGAGAAATGTGCCCTATTCACCAGCCAGGGCTTTACATTTTGTCCTATTATTCTTTGCCTGTGTTCCTAGCATAGCTTGTCTTCAGCTGAAATATACATTTTGCTAACTTGGCACAATATCATTTGTGTTCCTGTATTGGAGACTATTTTTCCCAGCCATCCTGGGCCTCTGAAAGACATTCACCAATATCTATAGTGTCCCTAGGGAGTCCCTGGTAAGACAAGAAGAAAAGCCTCAAGACACTATGTCAGTCTATCTTTCACTGTAATTATCTTTATTGATTGGAAAAACATTTGCATTTCCATATCTCTGAGTTTCCTGTAAGCGCTGCTGATTAAAGGGGTTCACAGATCAAATTTCAAGATAACTGGTCCCTGGGAAAAAAAAAAAGTCCTGTTCTACAGAAAGTATATGCAATCTCATGGAAAAGCTGATGGGATTTTCTGGGAAGATATATTATCAGGGAGGATGTTATCAATACAAGCAAAAAAGCCAACGCAATGTCAGAAAACCCATTTTTCACAGCCTGCCCCATGTCTTTTGATAACATGTGCAATTTTTTTATCTAGGACAGTCCAATAGTTGCTAAAAAACAAACCACCCCAGAAATTAGTAAAACAGGAAGAGGCCAGTATTCCAGTTAGTATTTTCCTTTCCTTTAGGTTCGCAACATATCCCTCTAAGATATGTTCCTCTGTAGACAGATACACAGGGATATTTGTCTAACTCCTCTTTAAAAATACCAATTTAGAGTAGTTTCTCTGAATGCTCCTCCCCCCGCCCTGTACATTAACTGCCTTACACATAAAGAAATTCTGTCTAATTTCCTTTTAGTTCCCATCCATTCCTCAGCTTAATGCTATGCTCCTTTGTTCTGCTATTTGTTCTTGTTCTCTGAGGTCTAAACTAGCACTGATGCTCACTCACCCCAGCATCTCTGTTGCAGAAAGAATGTCTTGCTTGCTCCTGGCATCTTCCCAAATGCGAATGAGATCTCCATTGGGTCAGGTAGCACCGAATGTGGCTGAGAGCAAAAGGCAGCTAAGCGGAAGAGATTTTGTGCGAGAGAAGGGAGGAAGGGAGCAAGGGGCCGCTCATCAAGTTGTATGACTGGCAATCTTCATTGTTGATATGTGTCACTGATTAAATTTAGGAGTTGCCATGGAGCATTTAAATGAATGTTTAACGATATTAATACCGATGATGTCTGTGTGCACACAATCTCGTGAACACATGGCAGGCTTGAAGGCAAGTTATGAAGGCAGTAAGATGGTATTTCCTCAGTCCCTTTGTAGTGTATGTATTGCTATAAAATTTGCACAATGTTTGGCTTCCAAAATGAGCAGAGGGGGCATGAGCAGATTTCAGGGGGTCCGCCAAGCAGGGCCTGCATTAGACTCACTGCGGCCCAGGGCAGAAAGCCAAAGCTGGAGACCTGCTGCTGTGGGGCTGAAGCCCAAGACAAAGCAACTTAGCTTTGCAGGGCTCCCCTGTGGTGTAGGGTCCAAGGGCAATTGCCCCGTTTGCTACCCGCTACTGCTGGCCCTGGCTTTTACATACAGAAAACAGTTGTGGTGGCACAGGTGGGCCATGGAGTTTCTATAGCATGGGGGGGATGGGGGGGGGATTAAAGAAAAAGGTTGAGAACCCCTGAGCTAGAAAGCAAATACATGATAATTGTCATCATTGCTTAAAATTGTCCCAGAGCCCTGGCCTTCCGGTTCCAGTAATGGCAAACTCTCTGGAACCTCTCAGCATTGGAGGAAACACACATTCATAGGGACCTACCCCACTCTAACACTGCCCTTGAATGCACAGCTGCTGCCAGCATCCATCCATCTAAGAGTTATATACAGCCACCATCACCATAGTATCTGAGTGTATAAAATCAATAACAGTCAACTCTCTAGTGGACTTCATGGCACCTCTGGTACTTTTCCTTTTTCAGGGGAGAAGCTCTGCTTGGGGTAAGGTTTGGGGGTTGGTTTGGGGGGCAGGCAGAAGGAGGTTTCAATATTATGAGCATCATTCTTATGGTGGAAAGGCCTTTTAGAAGAGGAGAAAAAACGTGTTTTCTGGGAAGCAGTAACATAAGAGCAGCCAGACTGGGTCAGACCAAAGGTCCATCTAGCCCAATATACTGTCTATTGACAGTGGCCAATGCCAGGTGCCCAAAAGGGAGTGAACCTAACAAGTAATGATCAAGTGATCTCTCTCCTGCCATCCATCCCCACCCTCTGACAAACAGAGGCTAGGGACACCATTCCTTACCCGTCCTGGCTAATAGCCATTCATGGACTTAACCTCCATGAATTTATCCAGTTGTCTTTTAAACACTGTTAGTTATAGTCAAAGATCTCTTTCTTGAGTGGTAACAGCTAATTTAGATCCCATCATTTTATATGTATAATTGGGGTTATGTTTTCTTATGTGCATAGCTTTGCATTTATCAACACTGAATTTCATCTGCCATTTTATTGCCCCCTCACCCAGTTTTGTGAGAGCCTTTTGTAGCTCCTTGCAGTCTGCCTGGGACTTAACTAGCTTGAGTAGTTTTGTATCATCTGCAAATTTTGCCACCTCACTGTTTACCCCTTTTTCCAGATCATTTATGAATACGTTGATTCTATGTTGAATAGAATTGGTCCCAGTACAAACCCCTGGGGGTCACCACTATTTACCTCTCTCCATTCTGAGAACTGACCATTTATTCCTACCCTTTGTTTCCTATCTTTTAACCAGTTACCAATCTATGAGGACCTTCCCTCTTATCCTGTGGCAGCTTACTTTGCTTAAGAGTCTTTGGTGAGGGACCTTGTCAAAGGCTTTCTGGAAATCTAAGTACACTATATGCACTGGGTCCCTCTTGTATACATGCTTGTTGGCCCCGTCAAAGAATTCTAGTAGATTGGTGAGGCATGATTTCCCTTTACAAAAACCATGTTGACTTTTCCCCAACAAATTATGTTCATCTATGTGTCTGAAAATGTTGTTCTTTACTATAATTTCAACCAGTTTGCCTAGTACTGAAGTCAGACTTACTGGCCTGTAATTGCCAGGGTCACCTCTGGAGCCCTTTTTGAAAATTGGCATCACATTAGCTATCTTCCAGTCCTTTGGTACAGAAGCTGATTTACAGAGTTAGTAGTCCTACAATTTCACATTTGAGTTCCTTCAGAACTCTTGGATAAATCCCATCTTGTTCTGGTGATTTATTGTTTAGTTTATCAATTTGTTCCAAAACCTCCTCTAATTACTTGTCAGTCTGGGAGAGTTCCTCAGATTCATCATCTAAAAAGAATGGCTCAAGTTTGGGAATCTCCCTAACATCCTCAGCCGTGAAGACTTATGCAAAGAATTCATTTAGTTTCTCCAAATGGCCTTATTGTCCTTGAGTGGTCCATAACATCTTGATTGTCCAGTAGCCCCACTGGTTGTTTAACAGGCATCCTCCTTCTGATGTACTTTTTTTTTTTTTGTTCCTATTACTAAACCCATCCTCCCTACACCCAATCCACGCATTGAGACCCTGCAGTTCTGCCTGTCTAATTGGCCCTGCATGTGGAACTGGAAGCATTTCAGAGAATGCTACCATGGTGGTCCTGAACTTCAATCTCTTACCTAGGAGACTAAATTTGGCCTCCAGAACCTCTCTCCTATCCTTCCCTATGTCATTGGTACTTACGTGTACCATGACCACCGGATCCTCCCCAGCACTACACATAAGTCTATCTAGATGTCTTGAGAGATCCTCAACCTTTGCACTAGGCAGACAAGTCACCATGTGGTTCTCCCAGTTGTTGCAACCCAGCTATGTTTCTAATGATTGAATTGCCCATTACTAATACCTGTCTCTTTCTGATAACTGGAGTCCCCTCCCCCAGAGAAAGTATTCTCAGTGTGAGAGGATACTGCAACTTCACGTGGAATGAGGGTCCCAACTATGGGATTGTTTCCCTCAGTTGTTCTCCTTCCCTGAGGCTTTCATCCTCCTCAATAGCACAGAGGCTGTCAGACTGGGAGTGGGACTGTTCTACTGTGTCCCTGAAAGTCTCATGTATGTACCTCTGTTTCCCTCAGCTCAGCCACTCTGGTCTCAGAACCTGTACACTGTCTCTGAGGGCTAAGAGCACCTTGCACAAAATGCACACCTATACCACCTGCTCATAGGGCAGGTAATCATAGAATATCAGGGTTGGAGGGAACCTCAGGAAGTTTATCTAATCCAACCCCCTGCTCAAAGCAGGACCAGTCCCCAGACAGATTTTTACCCTAGATCCCTAAGTGGCCCCCTCAAGGATTGAGTTCACGATGCTGGGTTTAGCAGGCCAATGGTCAGACTACTGAGCTATCCTCCTCCCTGCATAAATGCTACATTGGGTGCAATATACTGGACAGCTCCTACTTTAGTACAGCTCTTCCACAGGTGTTTCTTTAGTCCCTGCCCCTTTTCCTTCCCTGCAATGATTTCTACCCTGTAGTGGTCCTGTAAGCAAACAATCCCCAAGATACAGGGAATAATTAGCAAACACTCCACCTACTAGGAAAATCTGCAAACCACATTGCATGCTAGCACACTGCAAAGCAATACCAATTTTCAGAGAGAAGTTTGGCTAGACTTCATCAATCACCCTGCTGCTAACACACCTGGAGGAAAAACACAGCCTTCCTATTCACCTACTAGGAACTTTGTTCCAGCTGCAAAGGGAACCTTCTTATCCTTACACCTGGGTCACCTGATCTAGTGTGAGACCAGGGATTCAGCCTATCAGGAGCCAAAGAAAAGGGTGAGTCCCACCCCAGACCCCCAGTAAGTATAAAAGAGCAGCCAGGCTCTCTCAGTTCCTGTGGGGGGTGTTTTGTGTTCTGGCTAGTAGGGAATTGCTTTCAGAAAGGGACGGTGCAGTCTAGCCACTCAGCAGTAGCCAGCCTTGTCTCACCAGCCTGCAGGTCCTAAGGGCTGTGCAATAGTAAGGAGCACCAATACCCCTGGGGGCTGCATGTTAAGGCCTAGTCCTGTCAGCTGCTTTGAGCAACGGAAACCTGATCATGGTGCTCCCCTTCCTGCCCTCTTCACCATCACTGAGGGGCTGTGTCTGTAGAGTCCGTGGGATTGGAGATGAAGTGGTACCTAAGCAAAAGTGAAGTAGAGACAAGAAGAGAGAGGCCTCAACAGCTCATTCCTGCTGCACCAGTAACTATTGTGTGACATGTAATAGAAACTGAGCAGGGGCACAGCTGAACCTCTGGGGCCCTTTATCTCTGTTGAAAGGGAAAGGTCACACCCTTCCTTTCTGTTTCTGGAAGGGGTCTACCCCCACTGTTGCCCTCTGTAGTGTGGCTGGGAGAATGTTACAGGAACAGCTCCCCTTTTGTGCCTACCCCTAGACCACAGTGCTCGCTCTGTGGGGAAGCTCATGGAAATGTGACTGGCAGCACAGGAATAAATGGGGCAGAGAGGAGAGCTGCACAGTAGTGAGAGCAGGTCTAGTGTTAAGTGAGTCATTCACACAAGGCATTAAACAAACACCTAGACAGCCAAAAAACTACCCTCCAGACCAAGCTGTTTAGGCTTCAGAAGGACCTTCACAGAAAGAACTGCAGCAAGGAGCCTGCTTTTCATCACTTTAATTTGTTGGCATGTTGAAATACTATGGGTCTGGGTGAAGGTGGGGACAAAGGAAAGCAAAAGGAAGGAGTATGTCAGGTTAATTAGCAACGTAAATCTTAGAGCCTCTTCTGCAAGTTCCCCATGGATGGAACAGTGTTTGTAACACAAGTGCCAGAGACCTTGGCAGCCCTGTAGTGGCAAATTTCACAAGAGTGAATTGTTCTTCATCCCTGTTGTGTAGGAAGTATAAGATTGCTTAACAGGTCAGCTAATCCATCCTCTGTCCTCATGTGCTTTCCCTACACCCCCTAGAAAGGTAGTCTAGTCCAGGATGACTCCATCAGTGGTGATTATTCCTAAAGCATCCCTGCCTACCCTGGCCTAGAATTCTTCCAGTGATTACTATTTCATAACCTTCCTTGGCAGCTTCCTCTATGGTCTTAACTGGTCTTAGCTGTACAGTTTTTCCTAATACATAGCTTGCACTTTCCCAGTTGCAGCTGGAGACCCTTACTGCTGCTTCTCTCCTTGGTGACTAATGACAGCAATTGATCCTTGCCTACTTCATCAAATCCTTTCTCCTATTTCCAACTCACCATAGCTTCCCCACTCACTTGTCTTTTTCCAGTCATCACCTGCCTAGTGGTAAGTCATTCCTTTTAGGTTTTATTTTCATGTAGAGCTCCTTTTCTGTCCCTGCCTTCCCTTGAACAAATCTATTTATTGGGGCACATGCCTGGGAAAACCCCAGCTGCATTTCAGAGCATGTGTGGGCTCTGGCAGGTACTTATTTCATGGTACAGAAAGTTTTGCAAGACAAATGGTGTCCCACAAACACTGATTGTGCCAGTGCCCTGGCAGTAGGAGCCAGCGGAGAGCTGCTGTTCTCTCACCAGGGAACAGAAAGTGGATACATATTAATATTTTATTTGTTTTGAGAAATTTACAATTCAGCCAAATCCAAGAGACAGGCAGGCAACTAAATATACAGCAAGCCTCTTGCCAGATATTAGGCAAGAAAGAAACACACACACATCGAATTCTTTTAAGTTACGATTGCACTTAATTACTGCTTTGTCCTCCACTCATAAACCTCATATGGGATTCATAATAACACTGAATCGGAGATGGCCTGCCTTATGCACCAGAAAGAACAAAACAGTAAAAGTGAGTAAAGGAACTTATTACATTGTTCTAGGCAAGATATACGCTTTGTCTTGAATCCCCTTCCTTACCAATACAGCTACATTGTGATTTGGAAACTTATAAATAAAAAGGTATGAAGACTCATGTTCCTTTGTGCCCCTGCCCCTCTTCTCAATGAAACACAGTTTATATGAGCCACCTTGGAGATGCAATTTAATCTGATTCCTGGGTGCCACTCTAACCAATACAGTGTAGCAGCAGCTGTGTGCTTGGACCAGACAGAAGTGCAGTCTCCATTCTGAAGGCCAAACCTGAAGCCACTGAATGGCCAGACAGGTGGTAAAATATCCAGGGGCACTAAGAGGAAATTTCTGAGCACCTCTGGTTCAGAAAAATAAGTATAAATTACAATTGTATGAAATTGCCCTGAAACTGAAAGGTTTTAAACAGAATTATAATATTTTCTACTTTATCACCAAATGCTTTGCTATTTATTATTTTTTAATACAAACATAAGCATAGGAGGGGGTTGGTTATTGTTAGAGCTGTGTAAAGGTAATTTTCACTGTTGGCTGCCGGAGATGTGGTGTACAAAATCTCTGCTCTAGGAGCACTCCACAAGAGTGGAGCTCTGGTGTCTCCTCATTGCATGTGGGGACACACTGACTGTCTGATACTTTGGTTTGAAGTGTTACTCTGGTGAGGTAGATGCTTTTGGGATAGAATTAGCCTTAAATTCATCTCCCTCTTCCCCCCACCCCCCCAGTGTTCTTGTAAATTGGTCCCCTGGAGCCTGTCTGCAGGTGTCATGTACAAGCTCACTGGCTTTTCCTCCTCCCTCCTGTTCCACTTCATGAAGACTCCTCTGGGCAGCCCCAGTTGTGGTGGGATGGCAGGTCCTCTCTTTGGGATGGTGGCATCTGCTTTCACTCTTGTTTTAACTGCTAGGGGGGTAGAATAGCACTGTGCTAATCATGGCTCTTAATTGGTCGCATGGCACCTCCTGATCCTTTCTCCTGCCCCCGTCCTTCTCCAGTCACCTCTGCCTGTTGGCCTAAAGCAGCAGTTCCCCGGCCTTTCAACCCTCACATCAGGACATGGTAAAGACCTTTTTTTTTTAATGTACCATAATCTGGGCAGAGGGGCATGGAAATCTGAGCATGATTCTGAAAATGGGGCTGAGGCCTTCCATTGTAGCTGTTCAGTCCCATTGCAGCCTAAATTACATGAATACATAGGACTGGGAAGGGGATGTGTAGCCTTTCACCTGTTGCTGACCAGTCATCTCCTGTAGGTCACTGGTTCTGTTTCCCCAGGTGATGGTCTGGAATAGCCTTTGGGGTCTTTCATCTCTAGAGCGCTGGTTTGAGTCTGGCCCCAGGACACCGGCATTTCTGGCTGCTAGGAATGAGATCAGGGTTCTGAAGCTAGGAATCTTATTTACAAGGCCTCAAATAAGATCTCTGCTGAGAGTGAGTGAGCGCTTACAGAATCCCAGATAATACTCTGCCCTCGCCAGGCCAAACTCCAACCCAGTTGAAAAGGTTCTCGAGTCACTGATTGGAATGGTAGGATGGATCTTCTGCAGTGAGACACGGGGAACATGTGGATCTGGTACTTCTCCTGTGTGCGCTTTCCTACTCAGATCTGCATGAACGTGTTTCAGCTGTGCTCAGCTTCTGCACAACTATTGCCCTTTGTGCCATGGCCTCCGAAGTCCTTCCTGTGCAGCCAGCTGCAATCCTGCATGTGGAGAGAGGGGTTGTTTGCTTGTGGTGATGGGAAGCAGTTGTCTGGGGACGTGACGCAGACTCCTCATTTCCTCTTTTTACCTCACCATTGCACTTTTCATATCTCTTGTCCCACAGGGAAGGCAGTTGTGTTCACTGTAACTGGCCTGGACAGTCTCCAACTTGAGCTAGAAAAGCAGCCAGTGCAAAGCTAGCCCTGCCACTATGTGGTAACCAGCCTGCCCAGGCCTCGTGCTCAAATCTGAAATCTTGGGTGAAGTAAATGGAGTAATACCATCTAACTAGAGCCAAAGAATTAAATCACAGTTAAAAGGGCTCTGGATAATGAAGGCTGAAATGAAAACAGCCCATCAGAAATCAATGTTTATATTCCACCTCAGGATGGTTGAATTCCTAAGACACCCTATTGACAATATTGTTATTTAGCCAGGAAGCTGTGAAGGGAGGAATCCATGATGCATTTCATTCCACTCCATTGATTATTATGGGCTTTTATCTGGGCACGCCAGAGGGTGCAGCTCTCAAGGGCACTTGAATAGAGAGAGAATTTAATTTAAAACCCCCCAGACTATGCAGTATGTTATGTTTGACTAGCTACCTGCTAATGTTTGCCAAACATTATCTCATTAGGAGTTGTAAAGGAAATATAATTAATATTTTTATAGCAAGAAGGTGGCACTTGTTTCAATAGAGATACTGGAGGCTTTTCAGAGAGGTCTCACAGTATTTCTGTTCTCATCTCCCGATAAATGATGCTGCTCGTTTTAGGAAAGAATCCAAGAACTACAGGGCCTTACAGAGGAGGTGTCTTGCGAGCACAATGTCCAGTTTTATGTTGGCCAGGATGGTCCCCGGAACACAAATCTTCAGAAGGTAAAAGTGGATTTTCTGTTTTTTGAAGGTACAGCTCTTCTGTGGGAAAAACACCTGTTGCATGGAGTGGGTTCTGTGACTATCCCACAGCCAGGTCACAACAAGAGTGGGTGATATAAGAGAAAATAAGAATGACGATTTACAGGACGGCCGAGTGAAACCCTTTTGAAAAGCTTTGGGACTGGGACATAGAACAGTCCCAGCCCTGGTAAAGTTCATTATTCCGCACAAGACTGTCTGTATTTGGAACCGTACGTCTGCACCCTACAGCTGGCACCTGGGTGTCTCAGACCAGGGGGAGCTGCCCCCTCGGGAGAATGGCAGGAGTTACAAGAACTGGGTTCTCTTCTATCTCCTCAGCTCCCCCAAGACTCCCCCTAGACCAGTGTAGCCCATAATAAAAGCAGCATGAGCCCTTTAAATCCTGCTTGTTAACAAGTGTGAGCTAACGAGGGCTTGCCTCACCACTTAATCCTATTCGAGACAAGGCCTGTTTATGCCAAAGCTTCCCCACCTGGGAAATGGGGAAAGTCGTATGGACACCAAAGCAGTGGGGTTGTGAGGAGTCGGTTATTAAACAGGCCAGGAAAGGAGTCCCCAGTCCATTTAAACATCAGAGAGCTGCTGAACTGGGAATAGCTGCGGTGTGCAAGCTTCCTCTCTTCCCTACCCCACACCTCACACATTATGTGGTGCTGGCTGACCTCTTACCTGGCCGAATAGTGGGCTCACTCAGACCCATTGTCCACCTGACCTTGGCTCTCGGTCTCTGGGCTCTCCCAGGTGCTTTCAGGCTCTGACTGCTCTTTCTTTGTCTGGGGAAGTTGATTGTGTGTGGAGAACTCAGCTTTCCCAGGGTTTGACCATTGCCTGCTGCATTTTGAAGTCAGATCTCACCTTACTTCCTGTCAGGGCATGGACCTATCCTGCTTGTCCAACCCAGAGACTGCTGACGGAAAGGAACCTGTTTCAGATGCCTCCGAGGATTTCCACTGTCTGTTGCCTATGACAATTAATAAAACATCTACAAGGTCTTTCTCCAGGTGTGCCCCTCACTGAAAGAAGTGAATGCTGCCTCCTCAATTCTCCATTGTTGTCCTTGTTGCCCTGAAATGTTAAACCTAAAGCAGTATACAACTCTCTCTGTGTGATGTACAAAACTACTCAAGATAGTTAAGTCCCAGGCAGACTGCAAAGAGCTACAAAAGGGTCTCTCAAAACTGGGCAACAAAATGGCAGATGAAATTCAATGTTGATAAATGCAAACTATGCACATTTGAAAACTTAATCCAAACTAAAAGCAGCAAAGAATCCTATGGCACCTTATAGACTAACAGACGTTTTGGAGCATGAGCTTTTGTGGGTGAATATCCACTTGGTCGGATGCAGGTCTGTTAGTCTTTAAGGTGCCACAGGATTCTTTGCTGCTTTTACAGATCCAGACTAACACGGCTACCCCTCTGATACTTAATCCCAACTATACATATAAAATGATGGGGTTTAAATTGGCTGTGACCACTCAAGAAAGAGATCTTGGAGTCATTGTGATAGTTCTCTGCAATCATCCACTCAGTGTGCAGTAGAGTCAAAAAAGTGAACAGAATGTTGGGAATCATTAAAAAAGGGATAGATAATAGGACAGAAAATATCATCTTGCCTCTCTATAAATCCATGGTACACCCACATCTTGAATCCTGTGTGCAGATGTGGTTTCCCAATCTCAAAAAAGATATATTGGAATTGGAAAAGGTTTAGAAAAGGGCAACAAAAATTACTAGGGATATGGAACAGCAGCTGTATGAGGAGAGATTAATAAGAGTGGGACTTTTCAGCTTGGAAAAGAAACTAAGGGGGGATGTGATAGAGGTCTTTAAAAACATGACAAAGTGTGGAGAAAGTAAATAAGGAAGTGTTATTTTCTCCTCATAACACAAGAACTAGGGGTCACCAAATGAAATTAATAGGCAGAAGGTTTAAAACAAACAAAAGGAAGTATTTCTTCACACAACACACAGTCAACCTGTGGAATTCCTTGCCAGAGGATGTTGTGAAGGCCAAGACTATAACAGGGTTCAAAAGAGAACTCAGTATGTTAATGGAGGATAGGTCCATCAATGGCTATTAGCCAGGATGGGCAGGGATGGTGTCCCTAGTCTGTTTGCTGGAAGCTGAGAATGGGCGACAGGGTTGATAATCACTTGATGATTTCCTGTTCTGTTCATTTCCCTCTGGGGCACCTGGCATTGGCCATTGTCAGAAGACAGGGTACTGGGCTAGATGGACCTTTTGGTCTGACCCAGTATGGCCGTTCTTATGTTCTTATATAGTTTGGAGAGTAAGTGCTTATTCTATCTTGCATGTTTGTTCTCAGCCTGCTAAATTGTTTGAACAGTGGCATGTGAATGTGGCAATTTGATGTTCCTTAGTAAAAGCATCATCTCCAGATACCTCCCTTATCAAAGACTGGGAAATGCCTGATCCTAGGCCCATGTGCTAAACGTACCTTGGGGAATCTTCTGCTTCAAAAGGTTGAGGCCCATATTTATGAGGTCTCTCCACTGGGTCAGCAGGCAGGCAGACCCACCTTGAGGTCTTGCCAACTATTTCAGTATCACTTCAGTGAGGAAAATAATGACACCTGAAAACAAGTTATTGATTAGACATTCAGGCATTATATTCCACAGCACCTGCTGCCTGTAAGGATCCTTCTGTGTCGAGACTAGGCGCAGGTGTTTGACTCTCCCATGGGTCACGGCCCACAGGTGCTAATTATGAAAAGCGGACAATGTACTTGGAGTTAAGCAAGCTGCATCATAAAGATGCTGCAGTCTCCCAGGAACTTGTATCCTAGCAGTAGGATGCTGTGGTGAGCCTGAGTAGACCCTGTTCTGTAAGAGCCTACAGTGACCTCAGGTTCATCTCCATCAACTGGGAACCAGCCTGCCTGTCTACCTGCACACCCCCACAAGGTCCTAGGAAGGTATTACAGTAAAAACAGCTAGCAAAGTTGGGAATCAGTAGGAAAGGGGTAGATAAGACACAAAATATCGTATTGCTTCTCTATAAATCCATGATATGCTGAAATCTTTAATACTGTGAGCCGATCTGGTTGCCCCGTCTCAAAAAAAGACATATTGGAATTGGAAAAGGTAAAAAAAAGGGCAACAAAAATGACTAGGGGTAAGGAACAGCTTCTGTATGAGGAGAGATTAATAAGACTGGGACTGTTCAGCTTGGAAAAGAGACGACTAACGGGGGATATGGTCGAGGTCTATAAAATCATGACTGGTGTGGAGAAAGTAAATAAGGAAGTGCCAAGGGATGTTGTGAAGGCCAAGAGTTATTACAGGGTTCAAAAACGAACTACAGAAGTTCATGGAGGATAGGTCCATCAATGGCTTTTAGCCAGGATGGGCAGGGATGGTGTCCTGATCCTCTGTTTGCCAGAAGTTGGGAATGGGTGACAGGGAATGGATCACTTGAGGATTCCCTGTTCTATTCATTCCCTCTGAGGCACCTGGCACTGGCCACTGTCGGCAGACAGGACACTGGCCTGGATGGACCTTTGATCTGACTCAGCCTGGCCGATCTTATGTTAAATAACCATTGTCACGAAGTGTGGAGGAGTCTGGCCCTGCACCCCTCTTCCTGGACCCCGCAGTGACTTTTAGCCAGCCAGTAAAACAGAAGGTTTCTTGGACAACAGGAACGCAGGTTAAAGCAGAGCTTGCAGGCACAGTCAGGACCCCTCCATCGAGTCCTTCTGGGCTTTCAGGGTGCTTGGATCCTAGCTAGGATACCCTGAATTCCGCCCACACAGCCCCAAACCCAAACTGAAAACTACTTCCTTCCTGCCAGCCCCTTCCTTTGTCTACCTTCCCAGGCCCAGGTGTTGACCTTACCCCCCCCCCCTTACCTAGCTCAGGTTACAGGCTCCGGTATCGTCCATCCTCTAAAGTCCTCCCCTGCTGTCCCATTCCCCACACAGACAGCCCCTACTCCATCACAACCATATAATGAGGGGGAAGTGTAGGGACAAACCAGTAGCAAGCAAAGGCCTGGTGTCACCTCCCAACCAAGCTTCTCTCATTCTGAGCCGTGGGAGATAGTTACACAGGCCTGGTTCTTAGTCTGTGTAAGATCCACGCAAAAGCTTGGGGCCATTCAAACGGATACTATAACCTTCTGTGTGCCTACACAGACTGCTGTGTGGGTATGTTGTGTGTACACCGTATCAGCTGATGAACTATGGCCAGGGCCAGCTCCAGGCACCAGCTTAGCAAACAGGTGCTTGGGGTGGCCACTCCAGAGCGGGGCAGCACTTTCAGGAATTCGGCAGAGGGTCCCTCACTTCCCCTCGGAGCAAAGGATCTCCCACTGAATTGCTGCAGATCGTGATTGCGGCTTTTGTTATTTTTTGAGGCTGCTTGAGCTGGCAAAACCCCTGGAGCTGGCCCTCACTATGGCTGATGGTGCTAGAGTCTCTCTGCGTGTGTGGTGCAGGCAATATGAGGTGGACACCCACTTTTACCTTCCACTGCTAACAAAATCTCTCTATTTTAAAAAAAATGCTGAAATGCAAAGCTCTCTATTTGATGTTCCCTTCTGCCTCCTGGAACAGTCCTCCCCCAGAGAGACACTGAGCGGCTGCAGACTGAATCCTGTGTATGATAACCTCTGATCCTGCTATTTTGACTGTCTCTGGTAGCTTTTTTTCCCCACCCATTCCTCCTTCCCTGTTTTTCCTTGTTATTCTCTCCATCCAGAGGATCATTTTTCAGACAGCCCCAGTGCTTTGCCCTGCAGTCAGACTATTTAGTCTGGTTTTAGTGACCCTGTCTGACTGTTCAAGAATAAGCTCTCAGATTTCTCTTTTCTCTGCAATCACCACATTTTTAAAACAAATACATACCTTCAAATCCTAGCCTTTCAAGTGGACTTAAGGTGGTCCCATTCTCCCTACTCTGCATTTAGAGGAAAGCTCAGATTAGAACTGTGATTTGCATTCCATCACAACTGTGCATGGTTGCCTTCCTTATTAGTCATTTTCGGATGGTCATTCAGAGCAAATGTTGAAAAAAAAACAACCCATAAAATCTAGGGTATGAGCAGCATTTACCTCTGGACATAGAAGCCAAGAGATCGTTCAAGAGTCTTCATTGCAGAAGAGGTGATGATTTTTGGTTTTGATTAGTTTGCTCTGAAAAAATACATTTTGCATGAAAGGTTAATGCCAAACTTTTTTTAATTCCCATAAGCCCCTCTTCTTTTTGTGCGGTTCAACCATTGTCCTTAGCCCCTAGCCAGAGTTCACTTTGTGTGTGTGTATTGTACATTCTGTGCAGAGTCAGCAGAAAGGAGTGTTTCCCACTCAGAATAGATGCCAGTGCCTATTCACTACTTGATTTTGTTGTAATTACTACACACAAGTCAGAGTAGCTAATCACGCCTCATGGATTTAACATAGTGGCCACTATTGAGCTAGCTCCTTTAAGAAACCCAGACCAATAAACCCCAAACCCAAGGGTTTCAATGTATTCTTAAAGAATCAGGTTTCATAAAGGATTAAAATCACAGGATGTTATTTTCTCCATAAATAATAAGCAGAGAATATTTTTTTAAGAAAGTAAAATGCAGAGGTGTGATGCTATATCCTGTAAAATCTCTGGAGTCTCACACTCCAAAGAGCTGACAATGACACGCTGATGGGAACCTTCATATTGATCAGGAAATAAAAGTTAAACAGTGGCTACTGTTTTGCACTAGAATTTTCGAATTCATTCCAGTGCCACACTGGTGCTGAATTTATTCAGCCTACCACAAAGTATGATAATTGGGGAACAAGGATAATTAGCCTTTCTGAGTGGATTTTATTGGTGGGTTTGGGTTGGGGCTCTAAAGAGGTTAGGTGACCACCCTTGCCTACAAGGATCTGTAAGCCAAAATCCCAGACAAGCACTTCCGCAAATCCTAGTCTTGATATTTAGAAAGAGACTTCTGTGCACCTTCTGAGCACACTTTCTGTGACATCACTCTTAGTGGTGGCTGGTATGTCAAATGTTCCATTTCTCTTTGCTGGCATTCAGGTGTTTAGCTATAGGCTTAACACACACGTTACGTATGGGGAGCTGAGCGAGCTCCTAGCTTTCCTATCTAGATGTTCCTAAATACTCGAGGAGATGAAAGACACAAAATGTGCACTCCAAACATGCTGGTTTTGCCGAGAATATTAGTGGGGAAAGTAGCAACAAATGGATGTTTTTACATATTTAACTATTTCTGCAAAACCCAGTCTCCTCCCACATCCCCTTCTTTCCTGCCACCTAGAAAGCTTTCATGTGGAACAGCCTAAAGCTATTACAATAAACACCTCAGCCACAACCTGTCTCTCATTTGCATATTAGCAGCCTTAATTCTGACAAAATATGCAAATGTATGCAAAATGAAATTCATCTCATAATGACACAAGGCGATTAAACAATTTTTATGCTTAAATATTCTGTTTAATGAAATCAAACAGACCCGAGTGTGTGACAAATTTGCCTCAGCATGGAGAAATTAGTGGATATCAAAAAACTAACACAGAATCCCAAGCAGAGAGTGTACTGTGCTGGGCATTGAAATCGCCTCTTCAGTGTGAAAATGAGCAGTGTTTCCGATAACCCAATGAACTGGAAATCATATTACTGAGAACTGCTAAAATAAGTTAGAGGAAAAGCACTTTGTTCCCTGATCTCCAAAGGAATTGCAAGCTCCATTTTGCGCCGACCATCTTTTATTTATATTCCAGATGTAAAATCAAGTGAACACTCCTGCAGATCCTATTTAGCTATTTCTCTTAAATGAGGAGACGATAATGAATTCAATGGAAAACAATGTGTTCTTCTGAGAACTGGCCTGGGTGACTAGAGGTTACTTGTCTATCATACCAGTCTGTGCGGCACCCACTTCTTCGTAGCCTGTGGCACATCACTTGCAGCACTTCTCTCCTCCACAAGCCTGTTCCTAGCATCCGCCACTCTGAGGTACAATTGGCTTTAATTAGGCTCCTTCTTGCTAGTGCTGCCCAGGCTTGTTTTATTAGCCACAGGACGATAAGGCAGTGAGCTTGGCCATGTAGCTCTCTGCACTTCAGCACTCTAGTTAAAGCTTATAACAGATTCATTCCACATTTCCTTTGCATTTTTCTGCAACCTGATGATATTGTCCAGTCTATAGCATCCAGCTCTGACCATAGCAATGAGAAAACCCTTCCTCTTGAGACAGGGCTACACGCCTCTGCAGGGGAGTAAGAACATCCCTGATCCCTTATGCCCCTGCATGGCTATGCAGACTTTGGGCTGGATACATAAGCATAAACTCAGCTGATGCAGGGTGCATTGTAATTTGCTTCTGGTACAGGGCCAGCAGCATTACAACTTCCCACCCCCTTGGGTAAGAGAGAAACAGAGGGGAGATCAGGCTCAAAGGGGTGTCTCTGAGGTAGAGTGCCTCCAGGGGCTCCCCCTATCTAGGCACTAGCACTTGCCCAAGAAGGTTCAGTCATTTGGTTCTCTTGATAAAACCTACCTCAAGTCCCCTCCCCCTTCTTGCAGTAAAGGTTGTGGCTGAATAGTGCCCAGTTGGGGTAAGTGGCCATGTCCCATCTGTGATTTGTCTTTTCCGCAGGAGGCACTGGCTTTGAATGAACCTTGGTCCCTTTGGATCCTCCGTTCCATAAAAGAACACGTGCCAGTGGCTTTCCTCCTTGCATGTCTAACCTCTCTGACAACAAGGCCCTTATGTCTGAGCAATACAGGTTTTACCGGCAGTCCTTCCCTCTTCAGCACCCCGAGTGCTGAGAAAGCAACCCTCCCCAACCTGCAGTCTTTCTGGCCCCACAATTTGCCTTTCTGCCTGTTCAGCAGAGAAGCCTGGAAACTGGAGATATTTCCTGCCACTGTGGTAGCTGAATGCTGGCACCAGGACAGACAATGATCATCAAAGGAGTCCAGTTTGGTTTTCCTTCTGTCCCTCTTCGGCATGTTGACATGGCATGGCCCAGAGCAGGGTAAATATTAGAGAACATCTAAGGGGCCTGTTCCAGCTCTCGCTTATGCTGGTGCCAGCTAGGAGTGACCCCCTGGAAATAGTGACATCACAGTGACCCAAGTTAGAGAAGATCAGGCCTTATAACACTAGTGACAGTGGTTCCAGGAGTGGGGAACTGCTACCATGGAAAGCGAGGGAATCCCCGTCGCTGGAAACATCGCGACATTTGGAGCTGGCTTAGGATGAACCCAGCCACTATGCAGGGGTATGGACCAGATAACCAGCAGAAAGCCCCTCCAAGGCCTCTCCAGTCTGTGTGTTGGGGGCTCGGTACAGTGTGCACCATGGTGCTGGAATGGAAGGTGTCACTTCCTTCCATGCAGCTGCATAAGAAATGCTGAAAAGGGGGGTTCTGTGTTGCCATATGTTATTTAAAGCTACACTCTCTGATTTGTTTTTGTCAACATGAATTACATTGGAATTTCCATTCCGCCTTCTAAAATAAGAACTTTTTTATAGCGTCAAGATGCCAACTCTGTCCACATATCTACACCAGCGACACCATCACAGGACCTAACCAGATCAGCCACACCATCACTGGTTCATTCACCTGCACATCCACCATGTTAATATATTTGCATTCATATGCCAGCAATGCCCCTCTGCTATGTACATCGCCAACTGGACAGTCTCTACGGAAAGCGATAAATGGATACTCGAGTAAATCAATTAGGAATGGCAATATACAAAACCTGTAGAGAGAAACTTCAACCTCCTGGCCACACTATTAGCAGAACCTTAAGGTGGCATTCCTGCACGCAAAAAAACTTCAAGACCAGACTTTCAAAGAAGAAACTGCTGAGCTTTCAGTTCATCTGGCAATTTTGACAACCATCAGCTCAGGATATGAACAAGACTGGACTGGCTTCACAACTACAGAACCAGTTTCTCCTTCTCTTTTGGTTTTTCACCTCGCTGCCCAGAACAGGGGGGGCCTCTTCACTCCCTGATGAACATACCTCGTTATCTCTAGCCTGCTTGCTAGCATATATATACCTGCCCCTGGAAATTTCCACTACATGCATCTGACGAAGTGGGTATTCACCCACGAAAGCTCATTCTCCAAAACGTCTGTTAGTCTATAAGGTGCCACAGGATCCTCTGCTGCTTTTAACTTTTTTATAATAGTTCCAGTGAATCACCACTGGGCTGATTCCACCGAAGGCTGTACGGAGCGGGAGCACTGTGGGTCATCCAAGCACTGCTTTGCAGTGTCCTTTTGCCAAGTGAGCAGTCAAGTTTCTGCTTTGCTTTCCTACTCTCTTGCATTTGCAACTTTAATCCTGGGGTGGGAGTCTGGGTGCATTTCCTGTGGTGGCCAGGTGAGAAAGCACACTGTCTCCAGCTGTGTGAAATGGGACAAACACAGAAATGGATCTCTGCTTGGGCTGGTTGAAAAATATTCTCTAAGCTGGTTTTCAGAGCAAAATGGAATTTTCAACTAAACATTTTTTTATTTACAGAACATTTGTATTTTGCTGAAAATTTTGACTTTCCATTAAAAAACTAAACACGCATCACCTGTAAAATTCTGATGCAGAAATGCTGCTGCATCGGAGTTTCCCCTCAGACACTTCATGTCTCCATTCTCCTCTATGGACCAGCTCCCTTGAAGGACTACACCTCCCATGATGCACCGTGGCAGCTCAGCAAGAGTGGAGACTGTGATGCATTATGAGTGATATAGCCTGGAGAAATGATCACAGGCTGGACAATGGACAGCAAAGATGCACTGGAGAGAAAGCCAGAAGGCTTTAGTGAGAACATACTCCAGCCCCAGACTCTGATTTCTCTCACAAGCGAGCGCTCTTCTCGTCACTGTCTGCACAATACTCCAATGGCTGCCACAGACAGAGAAAGAGGCTTCTGCTCTCAGGATGAAGTGCACTCCTGTGCAGAGAGCTGGCACGCTCACAGGTCCACTGCAGTTCCAACTGCATTTGAGGCCTTGCTTGGGGCATAGGCGTTTTGTGTTAGTGCTCTGCCCTGGGGTGGATTTTACTCTCTGTCAGTAGCATCTGTTTAGATCCACAGATTATTGAGGCACATAAAATGCACGGTGATGGTGGTCTGGGGGAAGGAACTTGTTTTCCTAAAGGGAAGAAAGGCTTTAGGAATTATTTCCAGTTTGACTTCATGTTCTTCTTTCTTTTTCATCTGTGGTATTCTCATAGTTTCAGATGGAATTCAACGTTTCCTCCCCTAGAGCTCAGAACGCGTCTTTTTTCCAAGACTCAAACTTTGTAGGAAATATAATCTACTTGTTTAAATGGGAAAAATGTGGCTCAACAAAGTTCAATCTTATCATGCTGGAAGGAGTAAAATGTTCTAAAGTTACAATGCCAAACTTGTTAGCAATAATGGCTTGTCCAGATTTCATTACGTTCCATTTCCAGCTCAGATATGGTAGAATCAGGGTAATTTAATATTCGTCCCATGTATTTTTTTTCTGTTTTATTTTCATGGACTATTTTTATTACAAATAAGTGTGGAGAGGAAATTGCTGCTGATGATTTTCCCATATTCCAATTAACTTTGTTTTGTTTAAGAAATATGTAAACTCGCAACTGGTTTCATCGAGCTGGAGAAGATGTACTAGGTCATCTAGCAATGCAGCCTTGGATGGGATTGTTCTTTGAGCATACATTCTCAGCTGGTTAGTCCAGGTTTTTGTTGTTGTTTCACTAAACAGTGGAGATGCTACTGCTTCACCTGGGAGATCACTACACAACCTGCTATATCACAGTGTCAGGAAAACTCATCCTGGTAGAGTTGGCTTCAATTTTTAAATGCTTCATTTATTCCTCGATACATCCCTCTGTACCTCCTTAAGCAATTTCTCTCCATCCCAGCAACCTACACCTTCCAAATGTTTGTGCACTAAATGGTTATCAAGCCACCCTCCCTGCCCCTCCAGTTACAACTCAGATAAACTGTACATGCTCACTAAGCTTCTTCATCAATCCAGTGCTTCCAGGAGCCTAATAAGTGTTACTGCTCTTCTCCAAGCTTTCTCCTCCTAATATTAGAAGCCCAGAATGGAATACAGCCCCCTAGCCTTAGACAGACCAGACCTGCACAGAGAGGGACTAGTGTGGGCCTGTTCTGTGATGCGATATCCCATTGGAGACAGGAACTATTGGAGACATGAGGCTACAGTGAACTATGGAAGTAAGCAGGACAGTGCAGTCCAAAACTGCATTGTCTTGCTTACTTCCATAGTTCACTATAGCCTCATGTCAACACTCTGGGCTCTGTGGCTATGCAGATACAACACTGCCGCTGTAGTGCCGTAATCTACACGCTTCCTGTAGCAGAAGAAAGGGGTTTTCCATTGATAGACTCATAGCCTTTAAGGCCAGAAGAGACTGTCATGATCATTTAGTCTGACCTCCTGCACATCACAGACCACAGCACCTCACCCACCCACTCCTGAAATAGACCCCAACCTCCAGCTGAATTACTGACGTCCTCAAATCATTATGCAAAGACTTCCAGTTACAGAGAATTCGCTATGTGCACTAGTTTAAACCTGCAAGTGATCCCAGTCCCATGCTGCAAAGGAAGGCAACCCCCCCAGGGTCTCTGCCAATCTGACCTGAGGGAAAATTCCTGACCCCAAATACAGTGATCAGTTGTATCCTGAGCATGTGGGCAAGACCGACCAGCCAGACACCTGGGAAAGAATTCTCTGTAGTAACTCAGAGCCCTCCCCATCTAGTGTCCTGTCTCCAGCCGTTGGGGATATTTACTGCTAGAGGTCACAGATGGGCTACGCCCCACCATAGGCAGTCCCGGAATCATCCTATCCCCTCCCTAAACTCGTCAAGATCAGTCTTGAAGCCAGTTCAGGTTTTTGCTTCCTTTGGGAGGCTGTTCTAGAGCTTCACTCCTTCACTCCTCATTTCAACCCTAAACTTGATGGCCAGTTTATTTATTTATTCTTTATTCTTGTGTCCACATTGGTGATTAACTGAATAACTCCTCTCCCTCCCTGGTATTTATCCCTCTCGTGTATTTATGGAGAACAATCATATTGCCCTTCAGCCTTTGTTTGGTTAGGCTAAACAAGCAAAGCTCTTTGAGTCTTCTCTCGTAAAGTAGGTTTTCCATTCCTCAGATTATTTTAGTAGCCCTTCTCTGCAGGTAGGTAATCCAGCTGCCCAGGCTGATGGTAGCTAGGTTGACAGAAGAATCCTTCTGTCCACTTAGCTGTATCTACACCAGGGATTCGGTTGTATCAGTACAGTGCCATAGCTATGGCAACCTGATTATTAAGTGTAAGACAGGTCCTAGTTGCTGTCCCCACTACACCTCTTCCATCATGACAGCTTCCCATGTTTCTCCCTCCCAGTCAGTATCATTTTGGAATACAGTACTAGATGCATTGTTTCCAAGATGAATCTCTGGTTATTTGCTGCCATCTTCCTAATCTTTCCAGGTCCTGTTAGATTATTTCTTTGTCCTCATTGGTATTTGAAACTCTTCCCAGTTGAGTATCATCTGTGAATTTCATTGAAGAGCTGTTTGTTCTCTCTTTCAGAGGATTAACTGAGATTACATATAATACCAGGCCTAATGCCAGTTTTTGATAGTTCTTGTATAATATGTGCCAGCTAAGGGGAGAGAGCAAGAAGATCCAGTCATGGAGGATTCCCCCGGACACTGCAGTGTTTGGAACCCCACAGGCGCTGGTATTTCATCCAGCCCATCTTCCTCTGACCCACTCAGTGTCCCAACTTGCACAGTCCCATCCCCTGTTGGGAGCACTTCCATCCAGGCATCCACCCTATTCAGTCCTTGAGCTGTAAGAGCCATATGGACGCCACCCATCTGGAATCTCTGAATAGGTCTAATGGAGTGTCTAGCAGGCAGACAAGCCCCATTCAGCCCGAGCTGTTGTTTCAGGAGCACTACAAGCCCTTCTTGCGGTAACTGTGCTAAAGCTGTAACAATATTAAAACTCGAGCCCCTTTTTATTTCCATGACATCTTTCAGCTGAGGCTTTCAGAGTACTTTGCACATCTTCATTGCTCCTATCTGCAAGGGAAGTCCGTGACTGAGCCTCTCTGAGTGCTGCAGGGCAGTACAGAGTGATTTACCCAGGATCACTCATTAGCAGAGCTGGACACTGAATCCTGATTCCCAGCTTTGAATCTGTACGATTTGTCCTTGTCTTCCTCCCCAGGAGTGCGTCCTCTGGGCCTCCTCCGGCCAGTCCGTTCTCCCATTTGGGGAACAGCAGGCATAGCGTCTTGCTTTCGCGCCCTCTGGTGAGTTCACTGCAAAGGCCAGGTCCTGGTAGTCCATGCCTCCTGAAGTAGGATACATCCAGTTCCCCAGTCGTGCTCCGCTGCAGTTTCCTATGGCCTCAGCTGGTAATCTCATGCTGACACGACCCAGACAGCTCCTGAGTTTGCTTCCCTGCTCCTTGTCCCAGTTGTAATGCTCCAGCCTCGCTCGAAGCCCTGGTAATGTAGTGGCTGGAGTGCGGGGAGTGGAAGTGGTGGCCAGAGAGCCACCCTCCTGGGTAGCCTGAAGCCTTTGTCTGTTTTAATGACATCACGGGGAAGACATGGCCTGGCAGCCCAGCCCAGAGCACCGTGCGCTCAAACACTAGCTCTGGGCTGATGCTGAGCAGCACGTTGTTATATATCCCGATGCATGATGGGATCCCAGCTCCACCATGTCTTGGCGGAGCTCCCAGCGAGTGTCCTGGAACAGTGTCACGAGGGCGGCAGGGAAAGCCTGGGGGATTGGGCTGATCTTCCCCTGGAGTTTGAGCGCTGTGTCCAAGCCAGCTTCCAGAGGCTGTGAGGGTGTGATTCTGTTCCACGCAGCTCAGCTCAGGTGTTCCCAGCATGACAGAGCCCAGGTGCCAGGTGAAGCAAACCCCAGAGGTAGGCCCCATTCCCATTTCACAGAACTCGCTTTCCATTGGCCCTTCCCTGACTGGCCTGCAAGCTCCAGCTCCCAATGCCATGTTCAGGGGTCCTCCCTGGGCATTATCCTCCTTCCTATTGGCCCTGGAGCAGCTCCCGATGGCCCATTCAGCACCGGGACCCCTTTGTGTTAGGTGCGGCACACCTACACCCGCAGATTCACAGTCTCTGCCCCTCCAGCTAGGTTAAGAGCTAAGTCCATTGCAAGCCAGAGACTCACCCAAGGTGACAAACCTGCAGTCCCCACGGCAGCACCTTGGTTCCCGACAGCGCTGTGCTGGCTTTGGGAAAGGTTACATTCGATTCTGCTCTGATCCCCCAGTTCCCATGGATGGGGCTAAGAGCTCAGCTCCAGCGCTTGCTCCTGCTGGGCCTGCAGCTGGAGGGAGGGAGGTTTTGTGTTTTTACTGCATTGATCGGCCTGAAATTCCTTGAATGAGGTTCTCTTCCCCTGCTGCCAAAAATTACACAGTGCTTGAAGCAATGAGCTTTGGTGCTGAAACACGGACCCCTGCCAGGCCTCATAACACAGCCATGATGTAAAGGCAAAAAACTCAACAGAAAGAGAAAAAGATTCCCTCCACAACAGAACATTAACCCTTGAGGAGGGAGACCAAGAAATGGCTCCAAATAGATGTTATGAAGGACCAGACACGAATGTAACAGTCTTAGGGTGAAATCCACCCCTGGGCCAAAGGGCTGTGCCTGGCCTGTGTGACACTTCAGTGCAACAAGTCCTTTCTGCACAGAGGTGAATGTCACACCTTTGTGATTCGGGAGCTAGTCCTTATTCTTTTACAGGATCAATCAGTTGGGTTGCACTAAATCTGAACACAAGTGCTGAGGGTTTGCGGTTTCCTATGGTTTCTCCCACAATTCTGAGTTGCTACATGTTCTCTCCCTTATGAAGCCTACCTACTAATGAATTTGCAAAGAAAACCTTGTCAAACGTAGCTGGTCTCTGCACCATAGATGCAGGAACTAGGAGTGTTGGGGGTGTGGCTGCACCCCTGGCTTGAAGAGGTTTACAGTTTGGTCCAATGGCTCTCAGTACCCCCACTACACAAACTGTTCCAGTAGCCCAGCTCTGCACTGTAGTGGTATGCGCAGAGGAACAAAAAATTCCCAGGTCTTGGCAGTGGCAGACATTTCCTCCCTCAGAGCCTCCTGGTTCGCGAACCACAAGGTTAACATTGATTGTAACCTACCCCCCAAGTGCCGACCACTCTGGAAAAGTCATCTGTGCATCTCATATGGCCACATGCAGTTTTGCAACCGTATTCCTCATGCAGCAAGGCCCTGCTGCTTTTTATTGTAATTTTGTTAACATAGAACTTTGCTCTATGCTGCACTCTGTGTGTGTGTGCGCGTGTGGGGTCTCTCCCCCCGAAAGCCCATCTAGTATGCATTATTGTCCATGCTTGTCAAATGAGAGCCGAGAGAGGGAGAGATACCCAGCAGCACTGAAACGACTTGTTGTCAAACAATAAAAACGGAGGTTGCAACTCAGCACAGTTCTAGATTGTTTGTGTTACTCTGGCTGCTCTTCTTTCTACCCCTCCTCCTTCTCTGAGAGGTGAATTTAGTCTGAACAGTCAGTTCTTGTGGTGCTCCTTCCCACCTGCCCTGAAGGCTGAGAGGTGAAGCAGCCAGGGTATAGAAGGGAGGGCAGGAAAGTTTCTGGGGGGTTTTGTGGGCACTGAATGGTGAAGAATCATTTGAAGTTCCAGCTGGGAGTGGGAGTTACAGAGGACTGAGGCTCTAGCCAACATGCTGGGGCATATTTGTACTCTGGGCAGCTGCTTGGCGAAAGGGATGATTTGACTGAAATTTGCCTGTGGGCCTATAATGTGAATGTGGTGGCAGGGTGCTCTGAGCATGCGTGAGTGATGCTCTGTGTACGTAGAAATCAAAGGCAAATGTAAACTCTCATTCTTGTGTACTTTTCACCTCCGAAATGGAGAATCTGGAACACCAGAATACCTGGCTGGGCTGTAACAACCAGCGTTCAATCCCTTCTCACAATTCTTTCCCGCAGACACGCAGCCCTGCCCTAATCTACTGACGTGTTGGTTGGCCTCCATGCAGCAAGTCTCTCATGGTGGACTCTCATGATCCTCTTAGTGAATGTGACATCTCAAGAGAGCACAGTCCCGGACATCCCTGCTCCTCGGCCCTTGGAACAACCCGTAATGAGGTGTTGGGGCTCTGCCCCTGCTTGACATTTAAATAATTTCTCAGACAAGTTACAGGATGAAAAGTCTTTAAATTATTGGTGAAAGTTTATGAAGTTTCCTGGCATAAAATGAATGTGACATTTCTTCTGTGTAATAAATGTTCATCAGAAAGGAGTTGATCTAAGCATCCTTGTGCTACAAAACTGCTGGGCCATGAAAAGCCTTTGACAAAACAATCTCCTTTCCAAGAGGCTTTGCTGGATTAAGGTTGATTATGATCTTATGGGCTAATATTTTGACCTTGTTATATTCCTATTATTCTGACAATTCATAGTATATTCGCAGTGTTTCACTCTGAAAGCATATTCTCACAAAGTGCTGTACATCCTCCAGCTGCTCTATTCATTTCACCCTATAGATTTAGTTTGATAACGGACAGTTGATATTTGATGCCCATTAGCTAAAAAGTGTATACGTGGTAGAAGCCCCATACATCCCAGCTTCCTCCATTGACGTCTCAGCTGCATTCACCCACTTTTCATCACAGAGACATGGCCCAACCATTTAGGAGCTGGATTGCAGAGGTGCTGTGCACTATTCCTGGATTTTGGCTGGGCTGGTGTGTTCTCAGCATTGCTGCAGAGTGGGTCCTTTAATTGGAACACAAACACAGCTAAAGTTAGCAAGTGCCATGAGGGTCTGGTTGGAGCAGCAGGAGGCTCACTTTGCATTTGAGAGATTTTCTTATGGGAGGAAACATGGAACGCTTGAGCACATAGACAAAGTGGATGTAATTCTAAGCTTGTAGCGTGTTACTGTAAGCTGAGGGGGAAACTCTTTTTCTCTGTGACCTTGTTACAGTCACTTGTGAAGTCTGTGGCGAAAACTGCATGTCTAAATCAATCCTCTGCTAAGATGGAATCACGGTTTCTCCCTCAGAAGTAAATAATAAAGGAAGATAGAGGGGGAAGGTCTATGAGGGCTGGAGTGCTTCTGCAAGGACTTTCTCTAAAGCTTTGTCTGGGCTTTGGAGTGCACGTTATGCCATTTGGACACAATGCATGGGAGTCACCAGTGTAAAGACCATCACACAGCAATAGGAATGGACTGCCATGTTTGTCACTGTGCAGGAGCTGTTAACAAGTGTGCCATATGATAGTGCATGCTAATTGATTTACATTTGATACAGTGAGGTTTCAATTGCTTGTAAAAGCTCCCAGAGCAATTGAACTCATGGTTTATTATCAATCAGAATAAATATGGTTTAGCAACAAATTTGAAATATCTTCTTGGGGTGAAACTATTTTTCTGTTAAGATTTTCCCAGCAAAGTGCTCTAGACAAGTGAGAGGACATGCACAGCCTGATAAGTTCAGGAATGAATTCACTTGGGAGATGGAGTGTTCAGAAGCTTGTGTGAGTTTGTCTGACTTATTTTGACCTGGAATTCCCACGTGGTCAGATTTCCAATCTCTCCTGTTTCCAATCCTGCGACTGAGCACCTATCAGCGCCCAGGCCAAACACTGACCTTGAACACAACGGTCAGTGCATAGCTGAGATCTGTGGCATGCCAAAAAAATAAATAAAAAAATACATCACTCCCATCTCTATAGAAAATGGCATGAGAATGGTGTGACACTGGGACGTTTGTACTGAATTCAGCTGTCACCCGTCTACAGAGGGAGCCTTCCAACAGCATGATGCTACAAATCCCCTGGTTCACAAGGCTGTAATAAAAGAATTGATATTTGGAGTGGCACAGCCTTAAAATCACACCCAGCTCCTTACTCAGTGAGACTGCTGTTACCAGTGAAGAGAAACTAGAGCAGGTACGAAAAGTCAGGCAAGAAGACACAAGATCCGACTGCTCAATGGCAAGGCAGAAAGACAGCACCAAGGTAACCGTAGGAAGAGAAGCTTGCACCGAGGAACGAGAATCCATGCTTGGAACCAGCTGTATCAGGATCTGTCCCTGGTGACTCACCTGGAAGCACTATGTATGTTATCCTCAGACTCTGCGATACCAAGGGGTTAAGGGAAGGAAAGAAACAGCCTTGGGAGACAAGAGACATGCTGAGGGAGCACTTTCTCATGAGGATCTTGTGGGAAAAGCAAAACCTCACGTTGTGGTTCACTAACTGCCTGTCTAATGATATCCCCGAGGGAGCTGCTCAGGCATAATCAACTCAGGCAAATTCACCCTGGAAATAGATGAGGTAGATGCAAATGTCCCACTCCTGCAGGAGTTTGTCCGTCGGAGTAGCCTGGTGGCACCCTGCACATGGTACCTTTGTAACTTGAGCGTTCGCTTACATGGGGGAGAGGGTGGCAGAAGCTGTGTCGCAGGATCAGAGCTTTCTTGCCCCCTCCTGGCCACTGAAAGATCTGCAAGAGGATTTCATCCTGCAGGATTTACTCCTCCCCCTCCCTCCTTAGCAGGCTGCAGCTTCCTAGCTGCAGGGGATGGTTTCCTGCTCGGCACAACAGGTGTGATGTACTCAGACATCCTGGCACCTCAGCAGTGGTGACTCAGCTCTTCATCAGTCAGAGGTGGATAAACCATTGAGCAGAGCTGTGTGGGACTGAGCAGGTTTGGTCTGCATGAGCCAATGCACAGCTCTGCACGTACCTCCCTTGGCAACAGACCTCCAAACTCCCAGCTGTTGCTTTGTTTGCTGAACTCTATGCTGAGTTCTGCTTAGGAGACTTGTGGGACTGATCCTGGCTAGTCCTGCTTGGGTACAGGGGTGGGGAGAGAGCCTCCTGCACTGGGGTGCAGGCTCTCAATCCTTTTTGTTCCCCTGAGCTCCAGGATACTCAGGTCTAGCACCCACAGCAGCATGAGGCAACTGAAAGGCTGTGGGGAACAAGCAGGGCCACAGCCCCACCTTCCTTCACCCTGGCCAGTGAAGCCACACCCCATCAAGGTGCACCATGCACCAGCAGACGATGTGCAGGCGGGAGGCAGAGCAGCCTGTAGGGCAGTGTGCGGTGCACCACTCCTGTTGTGAGGCCTGTGCAAAGTGAACAGCCAGTGTATGCACACTTCGCCATCTAGTGGCAGGTAAGAACCATAGTCAGTTGCACTGTTCAGAAGTATGCAAGCTCAGTACAGTTGTTATCCTGCACTGCAAATGGCTGTCTGCATGCAGCTCTTGCAAGCTCCCTCTGCACCCTGGGGCTCAAAGGCATAAGCAGGTCCAATGCAGAACGACGTCTTCCCTGGCACTGGGGTGAGGGAGCTTCTCTCTGGAGTTTATAACTGCAGGGGGGTGTGCCATTCAGACAGAAGAGCTGGCCCAAGCCCCCATCTCTGCCATACTGGACTGGCTCAGTGAACACTGGCAACCTGGAGAACAAACGTGTCTGCTAAGCAAGCTCCAGACGACAGAGCTCGTTTGCTGTCTCCTGTCTGCCCAGCCACATGTGTGTTGTGTGTGGGGAAGTCCGGGGCTCTGGCGTGCTCAGCACTGATCAGTGCAGGGCCCAGCAGAGCTGGAAGTTCAGTTCAGAAGAGGTTCAGATGCTCGGTCGAGCCTCTTTGGCTTGAAAAGAGGCTGGACATTTTGCTCCAGACCACACGTTTTAGAATCACTCCAGCTCTGCGTGTGGCCTCAGGGCTGCCAGTGCAGATGGAACAAATGGTTTTATTTATTTTTGATGCCTTTGGTGCTTGATGTTGAATAAATAATTGTATCAGTAGGGACAGAGCGGCGAAGGTTTTCTGTGTGCACACCTTCCCAACACTCTGCACATTAAACGTCGAAGGAGATCGCAGAGGCAAGTTACACACACAGCCTGAAGCGCTAAGAATTGGCAAGTGCCACCTTGGTCACTCTTATCGCTCCTCTCTAAATGTTTGAAACAGCCCAGATACTGTCAGCTGGTCAGCTCGATGGATCCTCCTAAACCAGTGCTTTGCTTTTACTTCTCACTGAATACAATCCTATCTTCTTGGTATTGGACAGCAGCCAAATGCAATCAGCTCTCTGAAAGATTAACTAAGTATGTTCAGCAAAGGAATTTAATTAGCCGCTTTCTCTTCCACATCAAGCTTTAAAAAAAAAAAAAAATCCTGTGCTCCAAGCCTATCTCCTAGGCCATTGTTATGTTCTTGCTATTCTGTTTGAGTTTTTCATGTATCTCTGACTACCAAAGTAATGCCCTGATGAGACGAGCTTCTTTCTGTCTGTGTTAAGTGATCTTTGTAAATATTTCGGTGGGACAAGCCAGGAGTCCCACCTCTTCCTGGTGAAAAGGTGTCAAGTTGCTGGAGACTTTGAGCTTGAGTGATTGTTTGTTTGATTGGGATTTTTTGTTTTGAATCATAAGTCCTATGAGAGATGAATCACAGCTACAGAAGTTTGGCTGAGAGTTCATGGATTTTTCTGAAACATATTAACATGCATGAACATGTCGACTGGTGCATGTCCCTCACCAAAAGAGAGTGTATAACTGTGTTTAGAAGTTTCTTTTGATTAGCAGCCATAACTTTATCCCAGGCACCTTTACCATGCAGAGGAAAGTCATTACCTTTATAGTCTGAAGCTGCAGTTGGAACTGATTAAATGTAATGGAAGCTGCAGCTCCTAAGAAGGTTGCATTAGGTAGACGGTGCCGTATAGGAAATGAATGTCATCGCTAGGCTATCTTTGTGTTTCTGAGAAGTTGAGCATTACCCTGGCCCTATGGACACTGAGACACACTGAGAGCAATGGCAGGATTTTCTGTCGTCTAGAGACGATTGGGTCTGGGCTTTGCAGAGGCTGACCTACAGTTTGCATTTTACACTAGGCAGTGCGTAGAACTGAATAAACAGTGTCGGTTTTCACTTCTTTCTGAGGTACGTCATCATAGAATCATAGACTATCAGGGTTGGAAGGGACCTCAGGAGGTATCTAGTCCAACTCCCTGCTCAAAGCAGGACCAACCCCAACTAAATCATCCCAGCCAGGGCTTTGTCAAGCCAGGCCTTAAAAACCTCTAAGGAAGGAGATTCCACCACCTCCCTAGGGAACCCATTCCAGTGCTTCACCATCACCAAATCCCTCTCTTCTCTGTTATCAGCAAGTGCTGAGAAAATTATTTGTATTAATAATATTAATTGTTTGTATCACCCTATTGCCTAGAGCCCCAGTCTTGGACCAAAACCTCATTGTGTGAGGTGCCGTACAGACACTGACCGAAAAGACTGTGCCTGCCCACTTAGAGTCAAAGCATAAGGCAAGAGACAACAGATGGATCATGACAGACGGGGCATACAAGGAAACAATGAGACAATATTGGTCAACATGACTCAGGAGTTCCTGCCATGGGAGTTCTCCCACCATGAGTCCATATTGCGGAGCCCTGTATGCTGGCTTGTCCTTCATCACTGCCAACTGCAGCACAGCGCTTTCTTCTCCTGAGGCAACTGGCCTGATGAGGAATCTTGTAGCTTGTTTGCACACACAATGGTGCCTTCCTGGACAGAGATACTGGTTGAGTTTTGCTGTGCCTCAGGAGGAGCAGTTTCCCGTTCCCCAGGCTGTGGCTTGATAGCACACCAGGCTGGCTGCTGTCACACGCACGAGTCAGGAATCAGTTTGTTGTGAACTTTATTAAATGTTCCGTAACTGCGAAGAACCAAGAGACGGAACCTCTAAAAATGATTTCCTTTTTAATAATCTCCTAGATTGAAGGCCTGGAAGGGCCCTTGAGAGGTCATCAAATCCAGCCCCCTGTGCTGAGGAAGGGCCAAGAAAATCTAGACATTTTTTTCATCCATGACTGTTGCTCAAGGATCCCTTCACTCTTATTCAGAATATAAATTACAGGGAAGCGGGGGGAGGGGTTCTCTTAGAAATAGACATTATAAACTGCAGGTTGACTACCAATTACACCTCCTGCATCATCAACCAGAGCATGTCATAATGGTGAGGGTATTTCCTGGGTGTCCATTTCAGGGCTAGCAAGGAGTTTGTGTAGCTTTAATTTTGATCTCAACTTAATGATATGCCTAGGCAGGTTCCAGTACAGAAGGTCCAAACCCCCACGCTCAGACCAGGGCAAGGAGCGACCATCCACTCACACTAGAATTCATTTCAATGTGGGCAGAGGGAAGCCCCTTTTTCTCAACCACTTTTGTGAAAACATTGATCGAAAGCTGACGGGCTCTAGGAAAGTTTGCTTTTCATTCCTGCATATGTTGGACGCCCGCCAGGCCTGGGGAACTCTGCCCATGGCATTCCATCAATAACCACCTGTAAGTCTCTGTAAGTTCCAGTATTCTGGTTTGAAGCTTTTGTATTCATTTTAATTTTGAAGATTTAGAGTCCTAACCTGGCATTTACATTACGTGGTCCTGCCTTGAGTGCAGGGGACTGGACTAGATGACATCTCAAGGTCCCTTCCAGTCCTAAACATCTCTGAGTTCTATGTTTAGTTAGTTCATGACTGCAGCATCATTATTATCTATTATTTGTGTTGTGGTAGCCCCGAGAATCTCCATTCAGGAGCTGCAGATCTTACCATTTAAATAACTGTCTTAAAACAGCGTCTCAAGATCATCAACCCTGACTCGTGATTTTGGGTGCCTCAGTTTATCAGTGCCAAACCTGATGCCTTGAAAGAGAGCTAATTCTCAGAGGGCAGGAGCTCAGCACTTTCTAAAGTGTGCATCCCCCTTTAAAGTGTCTCAGGCTGGTCACCCCGAGTCACTCAGCATTTTTGAAAAGCTTGAGCATCACCCTGGCTTTATAGCCTCTGAATAATGCAGCCAAAGCTAATGGATGCAAAGGGTTAAGGACAAGGGATCATAGCACAGAAAATACAGTGGAAGCAGCTTTTCTCGTGCATGCCGCATTGTGATATATTTAAACCTCCATTTAGCATAAATAGTGTAGGTCAAACACCAGACAGATTCACCAATTATATTTTCCCCTATTAGATGAAATATGTTTCTAATTTGGCTATAGTTTTGTTTTATTAGACCTGTGGCAGCAAGTGTGACCCTGCTTCAAAATAACCTTTTCAGATCACTTAGCCTTAGTCTTTAGCAAACAGAGGTTGATAAAGCAAAAATGTGCTGGTCTATTTTTTAAGTGAGGGTTATGTGAACCCAATTCCTTCCGTGAGTCAAAAAGGGGCCTCACTGAAACTTCTGAGCCCTTAGAAAAGCATTGTGGTACTTTCATTGTGTCTGCGCAGCAGAGCGAATATTAAAGAGCCAACTTACATATTCCAGAACTAAAGCACTCCTTGGTTTTTCATAGCTGGAGGATTTGGGCTGAGGAATATTTGTCTCTTGAGGATTTAATATTATCATTTCCTGGGTTTAAATGACTTAGAAGGGTCCTGACAGCTTTTGGGGGTTGATTCAGTGGGTTGTGCGTGAGATGATTTCACCAACACCATTTACTACTCTTCCTATTTTCACTACAGTTAAAAGAAGTAAACCAACCGACAGCCAAGCACCCTGAAACCAATGGGGAAAGCATCCAACAGAGCCACAATTTCTTTTATTATCTGCTCTTGCTTTTCCTATGTGGTGACAACCAGATAGATTAGTTATTTTTACTTTGTGCAATTCCATTTTCCCTTGGCTTATCTGATCCGCTTATTTTACCAAGGGCTTTATTTTCTTTAGGATCTAAGGCTCTGAAGCTCAAAGTCCTTTTTTTCTAAGCTTCTAAGAGACTGAAGGCCCTATTCAGGCTCTGTGTCAGATCTACATCAGCTCTGATGGCTGCACATGATCACTGGCGTTATCAAACATGCTTACAAATCCATGGAGAAGTTGAACAACCGAGTCGCATCCCTCTACACAAGTTTTACACAGGACACCAGTGAGTCGGCTGCGTGTTCTTTAACTCCAGCTCATCACCACTGCGAGCTCTTCGCTTTCCTCAAGATTGTGAACATTATGGGGGAAAAACTGATAATATGTCCACTTAAATCCCTGTTCTAGTAGTGGTGGAAGGCTGAGAGTGGATTGGAAATGGGTTTCTACCTCTGGGATCATAATCAAACACAGAACGAATTCTCTCACTTTAGCGGCTTTCTCTTTAAGTGGCAATTTCTTCATTGTTCTTTTGGCTTAAAAAAAATGACACCCTATTTTCTGGTAAATTCTATCTTTCCCTTTGTAAATACCTGTAGTTTTTGCTTAATATGAAAGACAAAACAGCATTTTTAACAAATCCATGTTATGCATTACCAGAGGGGGCATTTGTCTTCTGCTAATGCATCAGTGTACGGCTAATTCACCGTAGGCTCAACCAACTGATAGCTACATGTCTTCGCTGATAATACCAGTTATATAAGTATTTGTGACTTTGATGCGGGGTGAGTCTCTGCAGAAACTTTAGTACCATTTGCAAGACTCTGGTGCATGGGGGAGAAGGTAGGGGTGGACATGATGGAAGCCTGCCTATGTAGGCTTATCCATCACCATGGTATCTTAGTCTCTGCTAAATTTGAGTTCCACCTCCTTCCTTGAGCATTCTTCAATGGATGCCATGGATAAAGTTCCCATTGCAATCAAGAAAGGGAAAGATCTTTTTCTGCTGGACCCATTCTCTTCTACTAACTGAATTTTCAGAATATTGTTCTCTGTCTGATCCTGCAAAGTGCTGAGAGCTCTGATCCTGATCCAGCAAACACTTACACGCATATTTGACTTTAAGCACATGACCAGTCCCATTTATTTCAGTAAACATATGATTAGGAGCTTTGCTGGGTCAGAGCCAGGGTGCTGACCACCTTTCTGGATTGAGCCCCTGATGCCCACTGCTGTGGTTAGCACCTGTTGTTAGCATCTGCAAGGGATGAGCTACAGAGTGTCAGGTAACAGAACATGACTATACCCTACTCAAAACTTAAACGAACTCCAGAGGCTGCTTTGGAGTAATGGACACTCTTTACAAGGGTCATCTTACACCCAGACCTCCATCAGCTTTTGCACTCCATTAAAAATTTTTCTTCGCTGCTTCTGCTTACATGACTTGAGGTTCACAATTAGCTATTTATCGTCTGAAAAATGAGAATGTTGAATCAGAACAACATGCAGTGCACATGCATTCTTCTAACTGATTCTACACTTGCACATCTTTGTTTAGATTGTCTCGGACTCGGTTTCTTTGTGGGCTAATATGTAACAATACTATATGCTGTGTCAGCTACTATGAAATAGCTGGGGCATTATTATAATTGTTTTTTCATTAGCTGTAAAACTGAAACAGAAATGACGTCACACTACTGCTAGTCAGAAATCAGAATGCCCGTTCTGTGGAAAATTGACATTTCAAAATTTGTTTTCATTCTAAATCAGAACCAAAAGTTGAAATTTTGAAATTTCCCAGGAAACGAAGATTCCAAAAGATTTCTCTTTGGAACCATCAAAGCATTTCATTTTGATAATGTCAAAATGTTTCATTACATTTGTTTGACTTTTTCCCCTTGAAAATTTTGTTGAATGCTGCATGTTTCTGCAAAATGTTTTGATGTTGATTAAATTGCATTTTCTGATGGGGAACGGTTTTGTTGAAAATGCTTTGAGCAGCTCTACATCAAATGTGAAACAACAGGTGTTTTTAAAAGGTGGAACAAATTCACCCCAGTGTAAATCCATAGGTTGTCTGCCACTTGTCACCTGCATTAAGCATAAACAATCCAGGTATCCACAGAGAAGTACAAACTTGACAGCCCATCACTGTGTACAGCAAAGAACTGCCAACAATTGTTGAAGTACCTATCCCACACCTGGTCCCCAAGACAAGCCAGCTGCACCCCAGTGCACTGCCAGTTCATCCAGAACATGAAGCTTTTTTTGTTAGAACAATCACATTTTTTAAGGCCTTGAGGGAAAAGCCCCTGTCCCTCTGTTCACACTCCCTTTGTGCTATCGCTGTGTTTTATGGGCCATATTGGTCCTGTGTGAGAAAGAGACGTGCCCCCAAAAGAGACATGAATCTCTGGAAGGTTCCCCATATGGCTCTTGAAACGTTTCACCAGGGATTGGCCTTTCACACCTTCCTCTGAAGAGCTAATCCACATGGGCTCTGAGGGAGAAGAACCCTTCTGTATGGCCACACCCTCCGTACACCCCAGCAACGCCGCTTTGCAGGAGCCGTGCGGCCAGTGGACCCCTACACTGGCCTTGGCGTCCCTTTCAGGATGGGGAAGCACTTAACTGAGCATTGAGATGGTCAGCTTTAAATGAGAGGAGAATGGAGCAGTGGAGAAGACTCCTCTCCACCCCCTGCACCTCTTGTGCCTGGAGTTCATTGGTGTCTATTGTACAGCTCAGGCATGGCTTTGTCACAAGCCCTGTGCAAAAGGCAGTGTGTTGCTGTGACTCAGTCCTAGTCCATCGCCCAGCTCCCTGAGAGGAAGGGAGGGGGAGACGTACTCTGTGCCAGCTTGTCGCCTGGTGCAGCTGTGCTGGTGACACATGGGAGGAGAGATGTGGGACCAAAGTCCCACTCGTTCTCCCTGACACACCCATCCATATACATTTGGGGACACATCTAGTGGCCTCATGACCTCTGCTTTCTGACCATGCATCTACATCCAAAGTGGATAGCCACACAGGAGAGTCCCATCATCCCTTGTGTGGTCATGCAGGACAGGACAGAATCTGTCCCTTAATATTTTATCTACAGTTCATTCTCACTCACTCTCTCTTTTCAAGGAATCTATGTCGACTTCCATGGGATGGCAATACAAAAAGCCTTTCTCCTACTCTCAGCTCTAAAAAGAGCCATTTACTTTATTAATTAAGCTAGAGAACTCTCCCGAGCAGAGTAAGAAGTTTATTCTGAACTTGTTTTCTGTTAACTGCTCGCCAACCCTCCCCGCAGAGCTGAGGGGATGACAGGGCCATATAGTTTTTCATGTAAGCCTTCGAGTTTCCATTCTCCCTGGAAGCTGCTGCCAATGCAGGAGACCTCCCAGTCCCTGTGCCAAGCTCCTGGCACCACAGGGAGAAGGAGGAACTTGATCTGAAGGCAAAACAAACACATAGCCAAGGAGCGAAATTTCCACCATCTCAGACGAGTGGAGCGGTCTGGGCTTGGACGAGCCCCAGTGAAGCTAGATTCCTTAGCATTGCTATGGATGCGTAAATCCTTCGCTCACCGTGTCATCTTCACCCAGTACCTGCAGTGCTGCTTGTTCCAGGATGAGCAGTTGGACATTTCTTGGGAAATTATCTTACTCAAACAGTGTGATCCATCGTTCTTTGTTGTTGGTCTTTTTCTTCATCTCTCTCTTTTTGGCTGTTTTCCTCCCAGCTTCTTTGATGAATTAGTAATGTTGTCAGTTGTGTTAAAGAAGGCCTCAGGGTCATGGATCTGTGACATAGGGACTGAAGTGGGTGAAGAGATGTATTTATTTTTATACAGAAACCTGTTTTTCACCTAACATAGGAAAATGTTTGCCTTTCTGAGAGGTTTAGACCCAGATACAGGACTGCACAGATGTGCTTAAAATTCAGGGTGTGCTTCAATTCGGTGCTGAACAGGGATGCTTCCCTGAATCAGGACATGTAGAACAATAGCATATGGCTGTGGGAAGAAAAATAGACACACACCACCACAATGCTTTAGAACTTTAATACCCTACAAATTCAAAGGAGGATTAGGTTCTTTCTACTGAGTCGCTCCCGAATGAGGAGACATTTTCTACTTTTAGACAAATAAAAGGCAAATGAAAAAACTGTCTGCACATCGAATGCTTAAGTTACAGTGGCCACAAGTTCTAAGAAGTGTGAAACCTATATTGTTCTTTTAATATCTACCAAATGCTCCTGGTTTGGCTGAAGCAGTAGGAGACCAAGAAAATGACGCTAAAATTAACCAAAATATAAATTAAAAGGGATGTTCTCACGAACCAGCTTACAAGAGGTTTGTGCCTGCTGGCTGCTTCTGTCACTTATTTCAGAGATTTATAAACTGAAAATGCACGTTCTCTAATTACCTGCCATAAGGAAAGTTTGCTCATGAAATAAATATTTCATGTATGTGTAGCATGTTTGCGTTTTTAGTACAGCGTCCCTAAACATGCCGGTGTATCTCGCCAGATGTGGCTGGAGTATATGAAAAGACCATCAGACTTCTTGTATTTATTTATTTATTTTGGATGCATGACAAAGTAAGGATTTGTACAGCTCAAGAATAAGCGATTTGTGTAATGCTTTATGTGCTTTTGTACTTTGCTGAAATGTTGTTGAAAAATCCCCTTAGCAATAGAGACAGAAATAGCCAGGCAGCAGCAAGATTCTGATGGGTAAATTGAAAGTCAGTAAGTAGATTTTCGAGAGGCAACCCAGCCAGCTGTGGACAAATGGCACTGAATGATTTTTTTGCTTTTGTATTTCAGATGGCCATTCTCCTAACCCAGCAGTACAGCCTCATGGATTGGTTTGTTAATATTATTAGGACAAATGAAATGCTGTTATATATAAATGTCAGAGTATATATAATCTTCCAGAAGTGATAAGATGGGGCTGATTCTTAATATTTCGAGTCCTCCAAATAATTTTCTAAATTAATAATCATGTTAGGTATAAGCAGCAAAGAGTCTTGTGGCACCTTATAGACTAACAGATGTATTGGAGCATGAGCTTTCGTGGGTGAACACCCACTGCGTCAGATGCAATGTCAGGTATATTGCATTTAAGTGTCAATGCCTTGTGAATCTTGGTATTTTACAAAATTTAGAAAAAATATGTTGAATTTTAGCAATTTTTGTAGTAAATATTTTGTGTAAAATTTGTCCTTTAAGAAATTTAAGTAAAATCATAATAAATAATGCTACTTGGCATTTAGCATTCACCCATAGATTTCAAAGTGTTTCAGAAAGGGTAGTATCATTACCATGTTTTATGTGAGGAAACTGAGGCAATGGGATTTGCCCAGCATCATGGAATGACTGAGAGACAGAGATGGAAACAGAACTCAAGTCTACTGATTCCCAGCCCAGCGCTTTAGTCACAGCACCAACCTGCCTCATAACTTAGTAAAGCTCCCCAGTTAAAAAGAATCAAAGAAGGGAAAAGAGAGGAACTCGCCCCCAACAGCAAAGGCCAAGAAAAACCTTGGAGGAATTTAAAAAAATTGAATTGCTAAGTAAAACAAAATGCTGCAGACTGTACCACATCCACAGAGAGGCTGAGATCTGGGACGGAATGACTCACCCTCCATCCCCAAAGATCTTTTTCCTATATTCAGGGTCACACAGATGTTCTGGGGGCCCTGGACAAAATTTGTAGCTACTGCCCCCTATGTTCCCCCCAAAAATTACCACTGAGGGGCGGCCTCCCAGTCGGGGTGATGGGTTGGCTCCTGTCGTGCAGGGCTGAGCCATGTCCCCTGCTGAGCTGTGCGGGGTTATAGTGTTGCTGAGATGGAGGGGCTGGTGGGCCAAACCTGAGTGGTGCTGTGACCCTGTGCACCAGGTGGCAACACCACTTGGTTTGGGGCCCTTTCAAATGGAGGGGCCAGCACGAACCACCCCTTTTGCCACTGCCCCCTCCCAGCTGGCCCAGCCTACATTAGACATTGGCAAACCCCAAAGTCCCGTGTTTAATGCATCTTCTGTGAAGGAAGGAGAAAAATGAGCTAACAGAAAGTTGGCTTTGAGCTGTGTGAGGCCTTATGGATCACAGGGGAGAGCTCTCAAAATGTGTGTGGGCAACTGGCAGTCAGTGTAATTGCAGCAGTGATAAACTCCAGGGTTTAGCAGCGGTGCAAGAAGATAACCCAGCTGCAATGTGCGGAATGTTCTGCAGATCTTGTTGGGTTTTAGCAATGAAACCAGAGCACAGAGGAAGGCAGCAATCTAATCTGTAGACTAGAGCAGGTCCATGTTTCCAGAGCTGAAGTAGTTAATGGGAAGATGAATCTAGCAATATTTCTTTAGCGATAAGAAGCATGCCGAACTGCAGACTTTATTATTCATATAGTATGTCTGAGACATTTATTGGCAGATTAACTAGTACATTTGCAAAGGGCAAGTCAGGTTTGTTTGAGGGAAATTAAAGTACAGTCTGTTGTTCTCCCAGTTCTCTGCATTTCCCTGAAGCTTCAGGTAACACTGGTAAAAGCTGACATGGGAATACACTTAAGCCTCTAGCTATGGCAAATATATCCCAAGTCACTCAGAAACATGGGCTGACCGTGTTCCGACTGCCACGTCCCAGGTGCTGCACAGAATTCCAAATGGCCCCGAAACCAAGATAACAGATTTGTGTGCTGGGGAAGCTCCCTCAGACATTCCCACCGGGGGTGATCATCAGTGCGCTTTATGCTAGTGCACGGCTGTAATCCGAGCCTAGTTCTTTCCATACACAGCTAAACCCAGCCAGACTGTGCTTTCTACAGAGGGCTGCTCTATAGCTGGACTGGGCCCAGAGTGTCCCAAATACCCCAGGTGCCAGTGGTGAAATCCTTACATCATTAATGAATTCAGCAGGTGAAGAGAAACCCCCTCTGATAATTCAACAGCTGTTCTCATTCAATAACTAAAACAGGTTTTTAACTGAACATTTTTAAAAAATGATTTAGTTGGGATTGGTCCTGCTTTGAGCAGGGGGTTGGACTAGATACCTCCTGAGGTCCCTTCCCACCCTAATATTCTAGGATTCTATGAGACAGCAGTGAGGCCAGTGATTCTTTTACCTCCGGGGCTGTGTGCTGTTAAAATCGATCCAAATCTCAAAGGGACTATAATTCTGTTAACCAAACAAGACCAGATTTCTCCTTTGCAGAGCTGGGTTGTAGCTTGAGAACGGAAAGGCAGCTCTGAAGCTTCCTTCCACTCAATTAGAATAGAAACTATCACTGCCTTTGTTTTGGTTTTATAGCTGGCTCTAGCTAACAATACATGCAATCATCTGCCTGTGGATGAACTGTGAATTGAGGGCTCTCTGGTGCGTGTGTCCAGCAGAGTACTGGGTATGGCAGGAGGAGCAATGCAGCTTGCCCAGCCATGCGCCCTCATGCAGGAGTTCTGAGTTAGCAGTTAGACCCTGGACATTCATACCCCGCTCTAGCTGGGACTGCGAGCACCATGTACACAGAGAGACCCTCTCACCGCCCTGCTGGCTTGAGCCCCAAAGCAACAGTGATGGGCTCATGGAGGAATCTATATCTTGCCCAGAAGGGTGTGTTGGTCCAATATGTGGCCTTGAAAGGGGTAGGAAAAAAGGGGAATGATGGTACAGAAAGTGGCTTTTCTGTATCAAACTTCTGTGGTTCTTGGAGAGAAAAAAGCACTTTGTTCTGAGACAAGTTCTTCTCTGAAAAGATTTCTGCATGAGGCATAACTGGACAAGTTTACCTTAAGGTGGAAAAGTTCTTTCACTGAGTATTATTTTGTTTCTCTCCCAGTAATTGGGAGACATTTATGATATTGAAAGCCTCCAAATGATGCAAAATTATGAAACTTCAGGAAAATTCACACTGAAAAAAGTTGACGAAATTGACACTTATTTTTCAGCGTACCTTAACTTCGAAGAGTCTGTCTACGCAGCAAGGACTAACCCGTGCCTGGTCCATGCCAGAAGCTCAAGCTTGTGGGGCTTGGGCTGCAGGGCTGATTCACTGTGGTGCAGACAGCTGAGTTCTGGCTGGAGCCTGGGTTCTAGGAACCTGCAAGTGGGAGGGCCCAGAGCTCAGGCTCCAGTCTGAGCCTGGAAGTCTACACAGAAATGAAACAGTCCCGCAGCCTGAGCCCCGTGAGCTCTCATCGCCTGGCATGGGCCAGCCATGGGTTTGTCTTTGCTGTGGGGACAGACCCACAGTGAAATCCTGACCTCTCCTGGGCAGAGTGCAGTGTAACCACTAGACCACAGTACACCAGGATCAGCAAGACCAGGTGAGTCCCCATTTTACCAGGAAAAGGCATACTTTGATTGTGTTCAGGCTCTGATCAGAGCGAAGAGATGCCCATAAACAAGATCCCCTCCACAGCTCAGCTGACTGCTTACAAAGGCTGTCCGGAACAAGAGGCCTCTCTCCAGATTTATCATCGTAGCAAGTTCCTTATAAAAACAACCAAGACCCTGCATCGGGCTTGGAAAAAACAGCTCATAAGCCACCAGACGCGACAATTTCAGTAGCAGCAGCAGGAACTTACATTCTTCTAAACAGCAAACAGCTAGGGACATGAGAAACTGAAACAGCAGCCTCCCTCTTCTCTCTTCTCCATGCAGCTCCCCAAGCAACAGAGTCTGGAATCAGAAGAGAGCGGGCGGCTTAGGAGACAATGTGCCAGGCGGGATCCAGTCCAGCTCTCTGTTCCACAAACCTTCCAGTGAGCCAAACAGCTTGGCCTTGGAAGGCTGCGAGTACACAGAGGCTTGGAGCAGGGACAGGAGGACATGCTGAGAGTCACCCTCCCCAACAGCCAACTCCAAGTTAAGCCCATTTTATTGTCTCTGAGGAAACCCGAAGAAGCTTTGGAATAAAATGGAGTTCTTCCTTACTCTGAATAGCCTAGCAAACGCTTGACAATCCTCAGATAAGTAGCCAGCTGGTGCTGATAGTGTGAAAAAAAGCAGTCCCTTGTCCTTGGTGTGGGGAGGGGAGTGGGCGTGTGAGTTTGTGTAGCTCCACCATGCCCCTTCTTCATCCCTGAGTGACCCAGTCTCCCCACCCCACCTCTGGAGAGGATGTTGGTCCTTCACTCCTGCAAGCAGCTCTCACTCCTGCTCTGGGAGCCAGCGGGAGGGTGCTTGCCCTTCAGCGGGAGGGCAATGGCACAGCTCCAGGCACTGATGTGGCTCCCCCAGGTCATCAGTTTTCTCGTGGCTCCTCCTCCTAATGCTGATGCCACAAGGGAAGTTCTGCCCCAGTGATGCTTGGCCAGCTCCTGTTGCTGTACTGACGTATGAGATGGCACTGACCAGGGCCAGGCCTAGCCTCAATTTTTTCCCAAGTACAGCTGGGCTTGCTTGGTTTCTAGGAGGCCTATCTTTGGTAACACAGCGTGAGCGTTCCTAGGGTCTGGAAGGGGTGATTTACGAGAGAAGGGCTGCTTGGACATTCCAGATCACAAGCACCACTGAGATTGTAGGGCCAGAGGGAGTTCTATCTTTGTATTATGGGCATTGCTAAATTGAATGGTGCGATTCTTCCAAAGCAAGACTTTCCTGTCCTCAGCCAGTGCTATTCTCTGATGTCTGCCCCAAAGGCATAGTTTTTCAGAAGGGGTCTGTTGAGAAGGGCAGACCCTGCTCATATTGCTGTGGTCTGGTTGCTTATTTGCAGAAAAGGCAATGCAGAACAACGCAGCATAGCGCGTGTGAATTCTCCTTGTCACAAGCTATGGGTAATTTTAAGGCTCTGGCTTATCCCGAGATTTGGGTGGGTGACTCCAGTTACCTGTGCCCTACACTGTAGTGCCATGATAAGCAATGCTGTTGACCTCAGCTGTCAAGCTGCTCATCTTTGTCCTGCTGCCAGCACTGCTTTGGGAGGAGGGTTGGGGGAGAACCACGATCATCTGGCTTGTGCAATTAAAACATTTAGCCCAGGACCCTGCAAACACTCCGTCTTGTGCTTAGCTTTAAATGTGTGCATGGTCCCACTAACGTCAATAGGCCTGCTCGCCTGAATAAACAAACCCCATACATAACTGTCTGAAGAACTGAGGCCTCCGTTTGTTTTTATTCTTCCCAACTCGCTTGTAAATCCTGCTTTGAGGGAACATGCCCCAGCCCGCAGAGTCTCCCTGCCCACAGCAGGCACTCTTCTCTCCAACGCAAATCGAGATTTTTCTGGAAATCCAATTGTTTTCCTTCATTTCAACCCCTTTTTGCTTCTGCAGTTTGAGGCAGATACCGTGAAAAGTTGGGCTGGCCTGAGTATTTGTGGAGAAGCTATTTTTCCCCCTCCCTATTTTCTCAAAAGCAGCTACCTAAATCCAAACTAAATGTAAAAAATATCACCCTGAAGAGGGTTACATTCATTGAGCAACAGGGGCAGGCGTAATGATGAAGGGAGCATAATATTCTTCAGTAATAAGCCTTGCTTTATAAAGGCTCAAATTCTGAAATGATATTGGTTTAACAAACAAGGCTCTAGACATGCCCAAGGGCAATGTTATTCTCAGAAGAGTTTTCCAAGAAGGCCTGTGTTGTTGGGTTATTATTTCATGTCTTCCAAGTTCAGTGAGTGGAGCTATTTTTTTATACTCGGATTGCAGTAAAAACAACAACGTTCAAATACTTTGTCAAGGAGATCAGGAGTCAAAATGGAAACTATTTTTGTAGGATGAGAAGTGTTGAAAACCTCTTGTTTCATGCAATTAGATTTGGAATCTGGCCCCAGATCACATTCTGGAGAAATGTTTTCAGAAGCCTGCATTAATAGGCAAGCTGAGGTGGAGGAAATTCAGTTTCTTGCAGCCTTTCATGGGCTGATCTGACTCCAGGGGAATATATCATGCAAACTCAGGTCAAATCTGGAAAGACCGGGGAAGGAAGACTTGCTCCAGGGCAAAGGCAAAAGGACCCTCATCCCCATTGGTCTCCAGAAATGACACCATGATAAAACCCCAGTCTACCCATCCTTGCTGCTTTCTGCCATCTTGTTGTGACACCTGTAAATTCCATTCCAGAGACTCACCCCTCCTAGGTGCTTTTCTGCATAAGGGGCTGTTGATCTCAGTCCCAGAGAGAGGGATAGAGACAGTTGTTTCACTTATGAGGTATCCTAGCAGTCCGAGACCTGCAAGTCCAGCTCATCCATCCCTACAGCAGCACCGCTTGCAACAGCCCAGCTCCTGCTGCTTTGTCCAAGGGGAGACTCAGTACCACTCGGCTGGCTGACTCTGTCCTCACAAGCAGCAACTGTTCACTAGTGCTGGCAACAGACGGCAACCTCGACAACACCTCCTTTTGCTAAGAGCTTGTCTGCACCAGGCTCTCAGGCAGCTTGCTGGGCCTCCGTCAGCTGCAACTGACTTTCTTTCTTGCTGTAAAGTAGCCTTGCAGCACGGGAGCAAAGAGGGGGTCGGAGGAGAGGTGTTCACAGAGCAGGAGCCGTGAAGGGAGGCAGCTTAGTGCAGTCTCCAGGACGTGGCCTGATGCTTTGGAACTGCCAGGTTGTTTGGAAGCTCCAAGGATGCCCAGGAACATACGCAGCCCATTATGCGTGTGTCAGTATTTGGTGTCCTGAGTATTCAATTACTTGGCTTGAAAAGTCCCCTCTGGGTGGAAGAGCTAATGACTGGCACCCTGTGCTCTGCCCATACCTGTTCCATGGGAGTCTGGACCTTGCAGGGCTTCTCTTGTTCACATTCGGGAAGCTGTGAATTAGCTGGATGAGTTCCATGGTGGGTGGCCTGCAAACAGAAACAATAAGACTTTGATAAATGACAAGATCTTAAAATATATTTTAAAGGTATTTGTAGTCTCTCCCCTATTTACTGACTGGATTGGAGAGTACAGATGTGCTGCCCAGTGCTGAATAATTTCAGTCATCCCAGAGTGAGAGTCCAGCTGCCTAAGGGATGGCAGTCGATGGCTACTTGGCCAAGTAGCCCTGGGTCACTTAGCTCAGTCAATCTCGCCGAATTTAGGCAGATTAAAGAGGCCAAAATAAAATAACAATAAGATAACTCAACTCAAACACAGCCTGTAAAGCTGGCTGGTTGGCTTGGCAGCTCCTCCCTTTGTGCTGCTGTGGAAAAAAAGGGTTGGCCCGAGGTTTGCCAGAGGCCAGGAGAGGCTGTAATGGGAGAAGGGGAGAGAAAAATCTCCCCTCCACCTCCAAAAAGGACAGAAAAGGTGCATTTGAGGCAGGCGTCATTAATATGTAATTACTTCTTTGTCAGAATGTTTCTTTCACTTGGGGGAGTGCTGGGCTCTCTGCACAGTGCGAGAAGCCAGAGCTTCTCTCTAGGCACCTCTTGGGCATTTGGAAGAAAAACAAACGTAATTGCAGCTTTAAAAAATACCATCTCCCCAAATCAGCATGTGTGAGGGCTAGGTAATTCTATCTGAGCAGGGCCAGCCTTGTGCAGGGCCTTAGCCAGAGCTGGGCTCCGGCAGCTCAGTGGATGGACAACAAGGATCAAGCCAGAAGAGAGAAAGAGATGATGGTAGGGCAGCCCTACTGAAGTGCCCCCTGTCCCTTCACCACTCCTGGGGGTAAAGGGATTAAAATGTATTAGTGCCATTTAATTATTATGTGCCAGTTTCTCTGCTAAGCACCCTGCCCACCATAGTGGGGAAGAGGAGCTCCCGTCAGGCAAGTCAATGGGGAATTGCTTTTTCTGTATCAATTCACTGATCACTCTGTCAACTCCAGGTGCAAATGAAGGAAATCTCACCCATTTGTGTGTGTGTCCAGTATCTTCTGAATTATTAGCTCTATTTTATTGGGCTTAGCTTGCAGGATGATGACTATTTCATCCATTAATTCAGAATCTTTTAAACACTAACACTGAATTTATAGAATTGGTTAAACTAAGTGTTGACAATATGGACAATATGTTTCTGATTAACGCTGCAATTTAAAATGGAACTGCCAACTGCCTAGAGTTACTAAAACACTGCAGCGTTTTTCCAGATCCATTGGGTTTGGGAACTCAGCTCCATCAGACTAACAGATGTTGGACGTGGAACTTACAATGCATTTGAAACTGACTGATTTAGAAATGAGGGCTGCTTTCCAAAAGCTGTATTATTCCTCTACGGTGATTGAATTCATACTGTGAATACCCTCTTCCCCTGTATTGTTCTGCTTGGGCATATTTGCCAATTTTGGTTATGACTGAGATCTTTTCCAGCCCTTTGCCTTTATTCGAGAAGGAAGGGAAGAAAATCTAGCCCCCCAAAAAACCACTTCATCAGCTTTACATGATCTATTTTTTCTGAGTTAATTGATGGCATTCTCATTCCAAGTGATGGGTTCTCCAGAAATGAGCTCCGGAGTTCCAGCACAGAAACTGTCTCCTTTGAAAGCCTGCAAGGTGTTCAGGAACCAGGATCTGACACAGGATTCGTGTGTGGGGTTCATGTTTGAAGGGAAAGGAACTGGATTCATAGGAGCCTAATTCTTTTTGAACATGTGGCATTTTAAAAACTAACAAGTGATATGATTTAAATTGTAGCAGGAATGAAAAGGGAAAGTACAAATGGAGCCCAGAACAACACTGGAAAATCTGAACCCAGACAGACAATAGAGACTCAACTGCTCAATCAACAGCTAAAACGATGATCCTCCTCTGTGCTATCTGAAACCTCCAGCAAGAATGTTTATGGGACATGAGGGTTTGATTCCATCCTTTGCGTTGCCTATGACTCCTCATCAAAAGCAATATTTGTGTTTAAAATTCAATTACAGAGGAGAGAGAGGCCAAAGCAACTAAGATCAGAACGAGCTCCAGTCTCCCCACAGCCTGGGGTGTGAGGAGCCCAGGGTTAGGCCAGTCTCTGCTAAAAACCAGTGATGCCATCCGCCAGCCATTACATCTGAGTGGCCATTAATGAGCTGGAAACATACAAATGCCTGTGTGAGTCTGGAGGGCCATTAGATTTTCCTGCACAGATTGTGTTATTGTCCTTATGCCAGGACATGATTTCTGTCATGTCACATGTGGAGTCCCACTAATGCATTTTATTATTGCAGGGATCCAAAGAATTAATAAGAATAGATAAATAAGATATACTATGGCAAGGTTGCAGGTATGCAAGTACAGATTGTGGCAGTGTGTCCTTCAGAATGGCGTGTATTGTAGGTATAGTCCTCGTCTTCTGTAAAATAGCTACTTAAAACATCTAGTTTTTTGGGCTGGGAAAACCTGGTGGAGTTGGAGGTTTTGCAAAATGATGTTTTAGCTTCTCGGCATTCTCAGCAACAGTTTGAGTTTAGGAGCCTTTTCCCTAAGGTAATTTTAAATCTCTGTGGTGGTGGTTGTTTCTGCAGGATACAATGTTGGATGAACATGTCTCCACCCTAAGGGGTAGCCCATCCTCTGTGTAGGGCTAAAGGGACCCCTCGCATGGCAGGCTGGCAAGGGGAGTGCTGCACACAGTATATAACTTCAGTGATATTTTCATTAATGTTTTTCTATCTCACCTTCTTTGCTGCGTTTTTCAGTTTGTTCTGAGTTGAACATTAACCCAAATTAATCTGTATTAAACTGCGCTGGTGTAAACCGCACTGTGTGCCCATCCAGTGCTTCTACACTGGGATTTGCAATGAGGTCACTATATCCATGTCTTCACAGCACTGCACATTTCTTTAATGTAGGCAGAGTTTTGAATTGTGTTGGCACTAAACCTGAGGTGCCGTGGGCTTCCTAGCACTTACATGTTAATGGGCCTTATTCAAGCAATACTGACTATAGGGATGATTCCAGGGATGGACAAACTGATTTGGATAAAATAAGAACACTTTCAAACCTTCACCCAAAACTCAAACTGAAACCAAACGAAACCTTTTTTCCAAACTCCCTCGCCCCCTCTTGCCCCTTCCCCCAGAAGCAGTGGTTCTCAAACTATTGTACCGGTGACCCTTTTCACACTGCAAGCCAGTGAGTGTGACCCCCCCTTATAAATTAGAAATACTTGTTTATATATTTGACACCCTTATAAATGCTGGAGGCAAAGTGGGGTTTAGGGTGGAGGTTGACAGCTCGCAACCCCCCATGTAATAACCTCGCAACCCCCTGAGGGGTCCCGACCCCCAGTTTGAGAACCCTTGCCCAAAATCTTTTGTCATTCCCCATCGGCTGGACACTTCATCCTTGCCTGGCTTTGTTTAAGATTCAGCTTCAATAGCAACTTTGTTACAGGAAAAATCTCATTAAATGTGAGGTAAAAGGAAATGAAAAAGTGTAAATTATCCAGATTTATTATCTGTTGTCTTCTGAGCATGTGAGAATGCAAGCAAAAAAGTTATTAAAGCTGCAAGACTAAAACCTGCGCAGGCACTTTATCTGCATTGGTTGCACATAATGCTGCCTTTTCAAAAGAAAAAAAAATCCTGAGTTTTGTGTTGAGTCTAAAAAGGAGGAGATGGTTTGGTTTGGTCCTAATGCCTCAGATTACCAGCTACTAGCTCTGTTACCCTGCTTGTTTGCTATACAGGGATATGTGATTGCTGAGCTCAGGAATTCATAACAGCTTGTAGGTCTGGTTACACACCATAGCTATCCCCTCACCAGTCTCCTGCCGTAAAGGCGAACAGAAAAACAAAATAAATGTTGGAAAAATGTGTGGGAGGTTTTAACACTGGAAAAGTCGAGACTATCGGGTTCTAACTTCTCTCTTTTTCTGAGAAGATTTTGGCCTGTGGATGATTGTGAATGTGACATAGCAGGAGTCTGGAACCTGGAAATCTAAGTTGCAGTGCTTGCAGAGCTGAACAGAGGGGAGAGGCATTGTTGTGATTTAAGACATCATATTCTGAATCCTCCAAAAATTCCAAAATTGGGAAACCAGGATCTGATATTTCTCATTAAAATGCATTTTAAAAAAGCAGGATAAAAGTCAGAAAAGATTACAGAAAACATTGTGAAACTATTTTGTACACCATAAAGAAATAGCAACAAGCATTATAGATGAAATTGGTAGCCCCACGTATAGTTAAAGCTGCCTAACGTTTTCTATTATACAACCACGGTTTCAGTTACTTTTAACTTTACTAAAATGTAATCATTTGGGCTGAAATGTCCATGTTGTGTGTCTGCCTCAAGCTGAATGTTTTTGGAAAATTTCATCAAAAGTGGTTCAACTGTTTCCAAGAATGAAGTTCGGAAAAACATGTTTTGCGCTGACTGTACTAAAAAATTCTTACAACTGGTTTCACTGAGAAGCACCAGCTCCTCCATACTTCAGAGCAGGAAGTTGAAATTTGGCTGGGGTGGAGGACCACCCTCATGTCAGGGATGTGCCTGTTGCTGCCCCTGTCAAAACCCACCCAAATCTAGCCAAATTATGAGCCCTTAACTTTGTCATTTGCACATGCTCACAAGAGATTTGTTAGAGGCTGGCAACAAAATTCTCCAAACATTGTCTCCACTGAACATGCTTCACCCTGAAACAGTGACCTGCCAAGCACAGCGAGTCCATGCTCCTGCATGGGGCAAAGCAGGGCACATCTGCAGTTGTATCGTCTGGCTATCAGAGGCTGCTGTGGAATCAGGCCCCAGAACTCAGAGCAGGGAGCCTGTCTTCCCACACTCCCTGTAACCTCCATCCCACCATGGAGGAAAAGAAAGGAACAATTTGACTTGAATGGGAGAGACAAGGTCAGGGAGAGGGGGCTAGGAGCAGAGACGATGTGGATAGAAGGGTCTCTCCACCAGAAACTGGATTTGAACCCAGGATTCCTATGTTCCAATATCCCTCTGCTCTTCGCAAGATCTATGAAATCCACTGCAAAGTGCATGAGTTGTCCCCTTGTGGGAGCTGGTCCACATAGGGGATAACTGCCTATTACTGCGGGTGCTCCCTTAGCTCAGTAGTAGAAGTCTGTTCTGTGAATTTGAAGGTCCTCATCCTGCTGGTAAACCATGCTGGGGTTAATGATTGCACAAGGTCGACTTTTGGGTGGAGTGTTTGTGTGTCAGTTTGCTATTTAAAAACTTAGGAAATTATATTAAGCAAGCAAGCAAACGAACAAACCCCCCTACATTAAAAGAATGTTGAGATTACAAAATCAAGCTCTGAAAAGTTTAGAAATGCCAGAATTAATGTTACCAGTGCACTTTAGTTTGGTCCCCTTGTGTGTATGCATTAAGATACAGCTTTAATTACACAATCACATACTATTTTTTCTGCTGGCCCCTGCCTCATTCAATGCACAGGATGGGAGGTGATGGCTGTATCGGCCAATATTTCCTTTTGTATCACGATCATTCAGTCTGTGGCCCCAGGCCTTATTTACTGCTTCGCACCTTGCCCCTGCACTGCGCATAAGATGATAAATACCCTCCTGGGCATTCACTGTAGCATCTGAGTGCTTCAGAGCCACGAATGAATTTCTCTCACAACACCCCTGTGAAAGGAGAGGCGGCTTTTATCCCCAGAGTGCAGATGGGCAACTGACCGAAGCACAGAGTTTAAAGTCAACATTCAAAAATTAGCCACTCATTTTGGGTGCCTGATCTCAGACATGCGGGGCCTAATTTTTCAGCATATTTAGCCTTTGCTCTATTCAAAGCACAGCTCCCACTGACTTCAGTCCCAGCCATCAGTGCTCATCCCGTATGCAAATCAAACCCCACCTTGCTCACATGGGCACCCAAGGAACGAGGAACACACAGTTAGGGCCCAGCCATGAAACGTTTTCATAGAATTGACTTTGCCTAGCATGACCCAGGAACAGCAGAGGCAGGGATAGAACCCAGTTCTCCAGGGCAGCATGTAGCTAACTGCCTTAGCCCTGAGACTGTCTGTTTTCTCACTGCAATCCCCTGCCTCATTTGCTGCACCCCTCCCAGCCTGGTGTGGTGCACGAACTCACCCAACATCTGTCCCTTCTGTGGCGCGAGGGAGACGCTGGCACATGTCTACATAACCTCAGGGGGCAGCCCCTCTTCTGGCTCCTCCAGAACCTCTTACTGAGGTGGCTGCACTCTCTCTACACCTCCTGATCATGGCACACCCCATCCGTGGCCCCACTTAGTCACGGGACCTCATCAGCCTCTTCCTGGCACTGGCCAGGATGTTCATCCATCACCCGAGGAGGAAGCAGCTGAAGGTGGCAGCGGACAAGACTCTGTGCTTGTAGGTGCCTTTCCATCCCCTTGTTAGGTCACGTCTCTGGGCAGAGTTCCTCTGGGCAGTGACCACTGATTCCCTAGATGCCTTTGAGGGGCAGTGGGAGCTGTTGGGGGGTTTTGCTCAGTGTCTCCGTACGGTTCCTTGATTTTCAGTCTTTGATCTCACTTCTGTTCCTTTTTTCTACTTCGTTGTCCATCGTAATCAGTTGGAGCCTGGGCTTAGTGGTTCCTCCCTTAGTCAAGAGAGAAAAGCCTTCAGTTTTGGGTGGGCCGAGAATTTCCTGTTTCCAGTACTTCAGATAGTCCACACCTTCCAACCTCTGACCAAATGAACAGGGATCCTATGACAGATGCCTTCCCCCCCAACCCCCACCCACACACATAGCCCCGATTCATCCCCAGAGCAGGTCCAGACTGTGCACTGAAGAAGCCTGGGGTCCTGTGGAAAAAATAGGATGTAATCAGATAGTTAAAGACTATATCAAATAATGCATATGCACAAGGGGTTGAATGAAGGTTGCACAGACACTCTTAACTCTGGCATTTCTCTACTCTGGCGTGTTCTACTCTGCAGCCATAACTCTCTTTTAACATAGCTTTTGAATGCAATAGGCATGTATATCTAGTTGTGTGGCTCACCTTCAGCCTGGTTCCTGGATTGACGTGCTGCTTGCACTAACCCTTTCAATGAATAATCACTGGGGAGCAATGATATTGCTCATCCTCACACCACGGATGAGCAGAGGAGAAGGGGGGTTCCCCCAGTGTCAGCTGGGAAGAATGGGTGTGCCACTCACCACACCAGGAGAGGAGGTGAGAAAGCTAGGGGCTGTCTTGTTTTCCAAATAAGTTGCTGTTCTTGGGCTTGTTGGTAGACTGGTTACCATGGGAAATAATGCTTTGCAGCCCAGGAAGTCTCTCTCAGGGGCGGCTCCAGGCACCAGCATGCAAAATGCGTACCTGGGGTGGCAAGCCATGGGGGGCACTCTGCCGATCGCCACGAGGGCGGCAGGCAGGTTGCCTTCTGCAGCATGCCTGCAGAGGGTCCACTGGTCCCGCGGCTTCAGCGGACCTCCTGCAGGCATGCTGCCGAATCCACGGGACCAGGGACCTCCCGCAGGCTGCCGCCAAATCCGCAGGACTGGGGACCTCCTTCAGGCAAGCTGCCGAAGGCAGCCTGCCTGCTGTGCTTGGGGCGGCAAAATACCTGGAGCTGCCCCTGGTCTCTCTCACCAGCATTCAGGGCTGTCACACAGGCATCCTTTTACCTTTCTCTTGACTTACACCATTAGAGCCATCACCAGACTGGTACTTCTGTAGCATGAAAGGTGTGCATGGGGCCAGTCCCCACACTCCTGGATCTGGGCATCGGGCGTCAGACACAGCTACACTTCCTTCCTGTTGCTGGGTATTTTCTGGTCACTTGCACACATTGACTGCTGGGCTCTACATATGAACCTGCTAGTGCAGATCATGGCTTCTGCCAATCCTGGCCACAGGCAGCTAAGCAGAGACTCCAGTTTTGGTGCACAGACAGCGAAGGAATGTTAGTGGTCTCTGTCTTTCCTCTGCACCAAAGCAGAGGTGGAAGGAGGCTTGATGGGCAATGTGTCACTAATACCCTGGGCACTCTGCAGCCTGGGTTATGAAGCACAGTTACCTCGGCCAAACCCCCGGCATATGATGCAGCTGCAGTGAATTTTGCAGGAATGTTAGCTGGCTGCAATATCATTTGATAACTCTCCATTTTACTGAAATAATCCAAAAAAATCCAATGCAAAGTGCAAGTCTCTCCTGCAAGTCACCCCTGACCCCACAGCTATCACAGCCCCTTCTGCCACTGGCTGACCTGGCTCCTGCAGCAGGCCCCAGAGTCTGCAGCTGCTCTAAATTCCTGTTTGTTATTCCATAGATTATTCCCAGACTCAGACGTGGCAAAGCTGTTTCTCTTCATCCTACTTTGCATCATCAAATCATCAAGACAGCAGCTTCCTGGGTGATGTCTAATCATTCTCCTTTTCGAAAAAACAAACAAAAATACATTTAACACATAAAACATTTCCATCTTCTGGTGCAGTGATTAGAATATATGTGATAACATGGCACTAGAATTTCTCTTCAAACAAATCAGTGTTAATGTAGACACTTGCCCTCTTTAATGCAACAGAGGGATACATCTTTTAGGTCTTTTAGTTGCAAGATATAACCCCTTTGCACATGGGCTTTAGATGTAACAGCAGCCTTTCCTTGCCACAGCTCAGTGACTTTCTTGCTTACAGGCTTCTCTCTTGCAACTTCCCCAGTGCAGAGCTCCAGCAATTTCTAAGGTCCAAAGCTCCTGATCAGCCCTTCGCAGAGGAAGGGCTCTTCACATCTTCACAGCCTTACTTGTAGAAAAAGGCCAGGCTGTTCACTGATGCTGCGTTCACACTCGTGTAAAGAAATAATACACAATTATGCAACTGGTCATAATTCACTATCCTATAATCTGCTGTGCAATACACATGTCGTACATTAGTTCTTCCCAAATGTTCTCATTTAATAATCAAGATCTGAAACTGTTCAGATAACATGAAGAATACCACGTGAGACCTCACATCCATAACAGATTTACAATCATCCTGTTTTACCTTCCTTAAGAATTAGCCACGCTGGGTAGTTGCTGCTCTCCCTGGAGCACATCCTGGGTGTTTCTGAGTACGCTGTACTGTTGCGGATCTTGGGAAGCCTAGAACTTTTAAACTTCAGCTCTGGCTCTCAGGTTGCCACCCTTGCATTGAGGTCATTAAGGTTGTGCTTAGGGGAGGCATGGTGGGAACAGTGCCACACTGGACGCTACTGGTTTGTTATAGGACTTGTGCTTCTCCTGCCACAGAACTGCCTCTGGGGTTGGTGATACAGATGTTGTAATACAATGTGGTAAAGCAGAGCGCAGGGTTGGGTTTTTTTTGGTTTTTAACTGCTGCATAAATTAGGGATGGACCAACTTCAGAAGGTTCAGAGCTTCAATCAGCTGCTTAGCTGAACTTCTCTTGTCAAGCAATTGGGTTGGAAATATCATTTGATTCTTGAGAGGAGTGGTGGGTGAACATTGTGCACCTGGGGAGTAGAAATAGGCTCAAGCCACACAATTTTAATCTGAGTCCAGATGTGAGCTGTCTGCATCAGGGTGTTTTGACAGACTCTGGAGAAAGGTGCCGTCTGGGAAATTCAAACATGCTTCTGTGTTTGGATTCCCTAGCTGAGCACAAGTGATTCATGTTGAACAGTTTCTTCGATGAATGAATTTAGCCTCCTTGTGCATGGACTCTCCAAGGGAAGCTTCCAATTTTCTCAGATTTCTTTGTTATTAGGAATTATTTGCTGACCAATTCTTGGCCTGAATATTGATTGTGAGCAGTTTGTTCTGAGTGTTCAAAATGCAAGCTGTGTGGGTTAGTTTTGATTGGACATGCAGGTCACATGGTATTGTACTGGTTTCTTTGAATCAGGTTTCTATTAATATACTTTGAGGAGTTCAATTCATGTTGAGAAGGGTTTATTCACAATTGGAGTGGCTAGGAATTTGTACGGCTAATGAGCACATCCGGAATTACAATAGTAGGCATTAAAGCAAAACAAAAAACACAAGCAAAAAACGCAGGGTTTTGGTTGGAATCTTAGTCTTCCTGCTTCAAGGCACAAACCAATGTCTAACTGGTGTGGGTTAGAAGAAATGTATTCCCTAAGTATCTTCCTGCACCTTCCTCTGAAGTACCCGGGACTAGTTACTGTCAGAGACAGGGTGCTGAACTCGAAAGACCAGTGGGCTGGTTCAGGATGGCAATTCCTAGGAATGGTTGGGTTGTTTGTTTGTTTGAATTAATGGACGCTTAACTTCTGCATAACACATTACAAATCCATTCCATACTGCAGCATTTCTGCAGCTTCCAGCTCCAGTGCTCCAAGTTATTGTTTATCACACTCTAAAATGTCTATGACCTGGTGGTCTCAAAAGTAGCCTCTTTGCCACTTCTCACTGCAGCAGCTGTGGCTGGCATGTGCTAGAACATTCTTGGAAGATGAATACAAAGGGGGGCCAAACGCAGCTCACACTGTGTCATTTGCACTTCTATAAATATTCGTAAACAAAATATCTATTGGATCCCACCCCCACTCCTCTGCTCCAGCACAAAGTGTGGGCATAGTAGGACCCCAGGTTCTGGCCTGGGCCCATCTGCACTTGAAAATTCCTGGGTGTGATTTCAGATGGTGCCTCACAAAGTGCCGTGCCAGAAAGAACAGCCAATGTACCTTAGAAACCTGCAGGCACTTGCAGTTTGAGGGTGGAGAGAGGTTGGCAGGGATTTGTCTGGCTGGAGGCCACGGGACAGAGTGAGAGCAGAACAAAGTACTGGAAAGGACACCACAACAGGAGATAAGGTCCTGTGAACTATGACAAGTGGAAAAGTTCATTGCCACTACACTGGAGCCACTTGTGCTTCTCATTCCTAGCTATGATGAGCTCTGAACCCCCACCAGGCGCTTCTTGTCTTGTGAGATCTGTATGGTGCCTCCGTGCCTCTGGGCTGTTAGCCCCTCTGATGGCACACTTTGTGTTTCTGTTGGTGCAATCTGCTATTGCTCCTTAGGCTCAGCTGTCTGATGCATGAGAGGGCTGCTAAAAGAATAGGACAAACTTTAATACAAAACCTCACATTGCTGGTTTCCTTCACCGTGAGTGCCCTGGGGACTCGTGTGTGTACTGTAATTTTAGGTACCTGTGACTATCTGACAGCAAATCAATGATCTGTCCTCAAGTAAGCTCCCACGTGGGATGTAAGGCCCAAGGAGCTGGCCAACTGCTGAGCTTGTCCTACTGGGGATGGGAAGCATTAGAATTGACAACCAAGGGCTGAATCACCCTGCTCATCATCCTCCAAGCTAATCAGCTCCAGAATTGGGCCTAGGGTCTATCTGAAAGATAGCAAGCAACTAGCAGGGACTGTTTGCAAAGGGTTTACCTTTCCACACTGGCCAGAAGCTCAGGCAGAAGCCTTGTAACCTTACAATATACACAAGGGTACAAATATCTCATGACAGCCCCGGGTTGAGGTGCTGCTCCATGGGAGCTGTGAAAGCATTGAACTGCCAAATTCCCACTTGTTTAACGTCCAGCAAACTAAGAGTGTGGGTGAATTTGGCCCATGGTCTGCCTACTGACTGCCCCTGCTCTAGATGATCAGAGTGGGTGAATTTGGCCTGCTAGGTTCAGTTACGTTACTGCAGAGGGGCACCGGCTTGGTACTGTTGCCAGGAGCTTGAGGGGCCACATCCAGCTGGTAGAAATGGAGCACATCGCAACTACCTTCACTTGAAAACTCAGCTCCTGAAGGCTACGCGACTGGGCTGTCATAAACAGATAGCTAAGGGTTAATGTTTCTTTTGCCTGTAAAGGGTTAACAAAGGGAACCAAACACCTGCCCAGAGGACCAATCAGGAAACCGGATTTTTCAAAGCTCAGGGAGGGAGGTTTTTTGGGTGTGTGTCTTTGTGCTGCTCTGTGCTCTCTCTGCTCTGAGAGAGGATCTCTCTACCTTCAGGCTCTTTCTAATCTTCTGTTTCCAAGTGTAAGTACAAAGGTAGAAGACAATAGGTTTTTATATTGTTTTGTATTTACATGTGTGTAGTTTGCTGGAATGTTTTCAATTGTATATCTTTTTGGATAAGGCTGTTTATTCATTTCTCTTTTAAGCAACTGACCCTGTATATTGTCACCTTGATACAGAGACCATTTTTATGTCTTTTTCTTTTTAAAACTTGTTGGATTTTCTTTTCTAGTTGAGGCTCAGGGGGATAGGAATCTCTGTGCCAGGGTTACGGTCTCTCTCAGGGAAAGACTGGGAGGGGGAAATCTCTTGTGTCAGAGTTGCAAAGCTTACCTTTGCAGGGACTCTGACTGAGGGTGAAAGAAACTGGATCTCTCTGTTTTGCATTTAAAGAAATTGAAATAGGGTGATCATCCAGGGCCATCCAGGGAGGGGAAGTCTGGGGAGGAAATAAAGAGGAGACAAGGGGAGGGGGTTATTTCCCTTTGTTGTAGACTCAGGGCATCTGAGTCTTGGGGTCCCCCAGGGAAGATTATGGGGAGACCAGAGTGAGCCAGGCACTGATTCCTGTCTGGTGGCAGCGCTATAAGATCCAAGCTGGTAATTAAGTTTGGAGGGTTCATGCAGGCACCCACATTTTGGACGCTAAGGTTCAGAACTGGGACTTATGCTTTATGACATGGGCCCACTCTGACAACACTTGACCCATCATTCCTTGCTGATGCTAACCACGGTGACAGCACTACATTAGACCAAGCTTGGTGCAGGGCTAGAGAACACTCCACACCCATGGCCACCACCATAGCTACCCCGGGGGAGCTGCGCTGGTGCGAACATACACATCTGATTTTTCCCTTCATTCTCAGTTGCAGCCTTCTGCTGCTTGGGTCCACGTGAAGCATTGCATGCTGGGACCTGTAGGGTCCTGCCCCTGCATTTAAGAAGAAGGCAGCCAAGAAGGACATCCCAGAGCTACTCCTGAGTCACCCCTGAACTAACAGTTTCTGCCTTGGTAATTACAACCCCCAGTGATCTTTGTTTTGCAGGGAATTGTGCTCTGGGAATAAACCACACTCCCATTAGAACAACTCAGCCTCCTAGTTGCTGTGACCACCTTCAAGCATCCCCTTGCGGTTTAACAATGAAGATAACAACAAACTGCTGGGTCTGAGCAGCGTTTGCACAGGCTGTGATGCTGTAGCAGATACAAGAAGCAAATTCACATTGTCTCAGTTGAGGCTGCTTTAAATCAGGACATTTGTAAGTGGCTAGGCTCATGGTGGCTGCTGATTTTCCCTTCATCCACTTTGTATTCTAATCCTAATTGTCTGCAGCAACCTGTTATTACTGAGCCTTTAACATGATAGACACAAATAGGACGCACTAATCCACTACTCTTTGGTTTAAGAGTCATTACAAAGTGCTTAATTAAGTAAGCCTCACTTAATCACAAAATGTTTGCATGCTAAACGAGTTCTTGTGAAGCACGACACTTGACATATTCTGTACAAAAATAATTACAAGCAGGAGGCCTGGTACACTGAGCCTCCGAACATTGCATTTCAGGGGCCCGGCCCATTCATCACCAAACTGGAATTAAAAGGCTTTTAAAGCGGAGTAATGCGAGAACTCCCACATTCCTGATGAATGACTCATTGGGAGCCTATTCTGCTGTCTGAGCATTTAAAGGGAAAGCGGCGCAGAGTGAGACAGTGCTGCCCAGACGATTCCCTCAGACAAATGTATTAAACCTTTAATAAGGGAATGGCCTGGGTACTGCTGACATCAGCTGGTGCTTCACTGGAATGGACTCCAAAGAGGCTCAGAAAAGCTCCCCCAACTACCCGGAGGTTGAGCTGGAAAACATGATATTGCAAGAGCAAAAATTGGCCCAGAGCAGAGGAGACATTCAGCAAGTGGCTTTTATCAGGCTTCTGGAATGTTCACCAGGAGTCTCTGTGTGAAGAAGACATTGCCCTGGAAGAAGAACAGGGTGCTTGTGGCCAGGGGAAATTAAAGTGACCGAAGGTACCCTGCAAGCATCAGCCTTCCAGATAACAGCTTCGTGGTTACACATCTGTATGACACTCAACCCAGAATGGGCAAGAGCAGGAGAAAGGGGATTGGGGAGGGGAGAAGCATTCAGACAGAGAAAATCTTTGCCCTGGAGCTAGGAATGGAGCCCATCCAGCAGAGCCCTCCTGGTAGCATTCACGCCCTCTGCGCCAGGCGTGGAACCATTCCCAAACCCCGCTCCCTTGCCGCCTTAGAAAACCAGCCTGAATGGGATTTTGTCAGTCCCAGCGTGCCGACTTTTGTTAAAAGTGTTGGTGCCCATTAAAACTTTGTATCCCTGTCAGGATAATTGGGAGCCCTATCCAAGCCTGCCTTTTGATGGAAACGCTTTTAATTGGATCTCTATGAGCTTTGTAATGCCCTCAGAGCACCATTTGTTTTCTCACACACTGGTCTCTCAGGTCTGAGTATTCAGAGCCCCAAATCACATTGTGCAAAACTTGGGCCTTTTCAGATGCATGTCTAAAAGAGCTTCCTTCAGAACACAGGGTCCACAAAGGCAGCTGACAAGCAAGCGCTCTCCTTCCAGTTTTTACTGGGATTGATGTGGCCTATACCGTACTGTATATCAAAGTAACAAGGACTTGCCTTTTGAACTCCTGAACTTCACTCAGGACATCTGTCCCCAAGATGATGGTTCTTCCTGCTGGAATAAGCCAAGCAATTGCTGCTGATCTCTAATCTCATAGTTCTGAACTTCCTCTAAGCAGCAGGGTGCTAATTTGTAGCTCACAGTCAGGAGTCCCTGGGGGAAGTAAGGGTTGTATCGGTTCATGGGCACTACTGGGTTCAGAGCCTGATGAAGAGATTCCATCTACGACATTAAAGAAGCCAAGGAGGAGTCCTTGGTGAGTATAGAAAAGGCTGTTCTAATAAATATTGGTCAGGTTTCTGCCCTCACTCATGCTGAGTCAGCCCCTGATACTGGCCTGACTCATTGGGGCTGCTGGAGGAGTAAGTTACCACTCTGCATGCATAAGCCTGTCCCAACCTGTCCCTAGGAGAAGAGAGAGACTCTGAGTCCTCTGGGCAGGCCAGCGACTGCTGCTAAAGCCGAGGAAGGGAGCCATGGAGCCTGCTCAGGAAGGATCTGCCAGTGGAGGACTGGAGCAGACGGTGTGTTCTCCCCCAGAAAATCCTGCTGCTCCCAGACCAGCTGAGTGACCCACAGGGCTGCCTGAGGGACAGAGAGAGGTTGAGGGGGTCTTGTTCGAACTGGGTGTGCTCCCTATCCCAACTTCTGATGTCTGCCCCTAGTCTTTGCAACATAAAATACCTTGAACATTTATTAAAGAAAAAAATGTCTGTTAATCATGTAGGGCAGTGGTTCTCAAAGCCAGTCCGCTGCTTGTTCAGGGAAAGCCCCTGGCAGGCCGGGCCGGTTTGTTTACCAGCCGTGTCTGCAGGTCTGGCTGATCGCAGCTCCCACTGGCCGTGGTTCACTGCTCCAGGCCAATGGGAGCTGCTGGAAGGGGCACAGACTGAGAGATGTGCTGGCTGCCCTTCCCGCAGCCCCCATTGACCTGCAGCGGTGAACCGCAGCCAGTGGGAGCTGCGATCGGCCGGACCTGCGGATGTGGCAGGTAAACAAACTGGCCTGGCCCGCCAGGGTCTTCCCTGAACAAGCGGCAACCGGCTTTGAGAACCACTGATGTAGGGCATTTATATCTGGCCCCCTGCTATATACCAGTGGACAGAGTTTATCCTGGGGTGGATTTCAGGAAGAGAGACATGATTCCTGCAGGGAATAGGAATAACTGATCTTGCTTTCCAAAGAATATGGCAGCACCCAGTCCCTAGGGTTTTACATGCATTTGGAATAACCTTGTGTTACTACTTCTTTAAGAAATGATTCTGATTTTTAATAAAAGCAGAAATTTGTTTCTTTTCTTCATTATATTGCCTTTGATTTAAGCCCTGATTGTTATAAATATTGGTCTGTGAAAAATGGGTTATTCTTCTAAGATTCTGGGAGGTTTGAAATAAACCTAAGGCCTGTTCCATTCCCCACCTGCCCCAATTTTGCAGTTACACAAAGTCATGGTGTATGTGTGAAAGACTGACACTGAATCTTCTCAGAAATGGAACTCAGATGCTCTCATCCCTCCTGCAGTTTAGTCATTAACCCAAACAGTCATGCTGGTGGTTGTCTCCTATAAAGGCTTTGCCTTGAATCTCTCCAGCTTTGTCCTTAATGGGCATTGCTGGTATTTGGGTGTCCAAGGGCTGGGATGAATCCAACAGGGCCCAGTGGCTGGGCGCTTCCCTGACTGCCAGCCGGCTAGTTCGTGCGCAAGACACAGCGTAGGGCTGTAGTTCCTGCCAGTTGCTCTGAACGCTTTCCCTTTCCTACTAACGTCTGTGCCATTTTATCTGGACTACGCATGAGCCAGTGTAACTGGCTGTGTTTTGTAGTTCCTAGCACAGCCTGGTTACTTTCACTTTCTTTGCAAAAAGCCAGGTGCAGTGCAGGGCAGTTGCGTGTCTGTGTCAGCCCAGCATGGCATGCACTCTTCACATTTCCATGTTAGTGTCTTGCTCCACCTCGCTCTTGCTAGCCTATTCCTAATGGTCAAATCACCCGAGCCCTCTCCCAGCCTCCAGCGCCCCAGTGCCCTCTTTGCTCGGGCAGTCTGTCCAACTGAGCTGAGCAGCCAGTGGAGGCAGAAGTCCACCCTTGGTATGGGTCTGTACCTCCCGCAGATGCCTCAAGATTGGGGGCTGACTCTCCAGATTTTTCTGTAGAGTGGAGGGGTGGGGGCCCATCAACATGGTGAGACAATTCTCCTCCTCAGTGGCTTCCAGCCAGGTGGGGTGATCTCAGCTGCTTTGTTCTGTTATCATGGGAATTAGGGTTACTTCACACAGGCTTCATGCTGACATGAGTGGGAGAGCAGCAGCCCAGTGGTGAAGGGAAGGGCAGAGCAAGGGGAAAAGGTTGGAGAGTGAGTGAAACTGAAGAGCGTGTGGTGTCAATTGCAGCCTGATGGCCATACAAACTCCTGGGGCGGGAAAGCTCCTCTTTAAATCCCCAGTAAAGCTAGTCAGGGAAACTTTGACAGATGGACCCATATATGATTGAAATTAAAACGCATCATGAAAGCAAGTTGATTTTGCTGGAATTTCATTTAGGAAGAAAACCAGGGGGGACTCTAACAATATTGAAATATCCCGTTTTGGCATTTTTGGAAACAAACATATTGATTTTTTTGTTTTAAATTTTTTAAAATATAGTATTTATAATGAGTTACAAAATTAACAGTCAAAAACAGAGCAAAATGTTTTGATTTCAACCAAAACAATTTCCCAGAACTTTCCTTCAGAGAGAATTCTGAAATTTTTGTTTTCACTTCAATTTGGAATGAAGCCAAATCTCCAAATCCTTTGCCAGTCTGAACTTCTGTCCTCTGTACTGCTTGAATCTGCAGCCATCTAAATGGATGATTCTCAGTCCTGCTCCTTGGTCACAAGAGGGTTTTTATCACAAGCCAAACACCAGAAAGTTCTTGCTATAAGAAAGAGAACAAAAAAGAGCCTAAATTACATTTAGCCTTCCTCTGTGCTCACTGCTTCGGCGGCCAGTGTATGGCTCACAGTTTCCAGAGGCTCCTGAAACTGGGCTAGAATTTCTCCCGAGGAATCCTGTCTCTTGGCTGCAGACACTGATAACGGACCAGGAAACACAGATGGTAAAAATTATTTAGAAACATTTCCAAACTTGGCCATTTTTTTGACTGAGGTGCAGTTTGCCAAGCTCCAAGGCGCTGGATGTCAGGAGATGCTGTCTGCTTCCCAGTGGCTCACTGGCATGGAGAGAGGTAGGGCTGTTACAGTGGGTACTGGTGAAGGCTTCCCAAGAGGTGTGGTTGGGAGGATGTTTTACATCTCCTGCAGCTGGATCCTTCCTTCGTTTTAGAGAAGCACTAGGGTCTGATACTGGCTAAGAAGTGATACCGCAGGAATGAAGCACTCCATCCTGGCTACATGGCAGGTTACTAGCGCCCTGACCTGTGGGGAGTCACTGTGGGCAGTGAATTAGGACAGGCCACTCAGTACCTGACCATGTTGAAGAGCCACTTTCACCCAAAGCCCCATCCTGCCCAGGGCCAGGCTGTGTCACAGATGAAGTGCTGTCAGTTTGGCTTGGAGAATTCAGGGCGGGGGGGCTTACAGATAGCATACATTGTGAATGTGTATAGTTTGTATTCCCTCCACGAACAGCTGTTGATATTTTGACACTTGCCAACTCTGCAGTCTCTTCAGGGAGTCTCCTTTCCTCTCATTTCTGAGATTTCCTCTTCTGTTGGGTTTTTATTTTTTTTCCAGAGGATCTTCGCCTTTTTGTTTTTCTTTGTTTTCAGCTGGTTTGCAAATCCTAGAGTAGGGGCTGGGAGACAGACTTAAGCACTTGAAAATGTTCCCAGTTTAGAGGTGGGGGAAGGCGCTGGAGATGAGTCTGCTTGCTGAAATTATTAATCCTTCTGGCTTCCCAAACCTCTCAGAGATCCCCTGCCCAGAGACAGGGATTGTACTTTCAATATCCTTACAAAATAAGGTTGGTAAATAAATGTGTGTGAATAACATGCAGGCACATGGCATGAATTAAAATGCCTAAAAGAGAGAGCTTGCCTTTATATCTAAACCTGGCCCCAGTGTAACTATCTGTATAGGGGGAGGGAGCCAACACTTGCTGGTTTTTCACTACATTGCAGAGACACAAAGAGCACATATATTCTTTAACTACACGGAATACTCAGCACTGCTGTAAATTTGGGTGTCTGCCGTCTTGATGAGATGTGATCCTGGCCTTTTGTCAGTGAAGAGCCATTAACCCACAGAGATTCAACACTAGATTAACTGGGTTAAACTGCTAGTGCCTGCTGTATATGGAAGGATTCGTTCAGTAAGTGGCTCCCTGTAGCTTATTTGACTCTAGGCCCAAATCTAATGTCTCAGTGGGCCTGTTACATTAAGCAGGCCCAAGTGGTAGGCGATTTAAAGCATCAGAATGAAGTGCTTTATCACTCTGTACTGTGTTCTTGGCTGCTTTCATTGGCCTCACTTCACAGGCTTTTTAGCCTGCAAGCAGAGGCCTCTCGGCAGGCCCATTACAGATTCCACTTGTTGACGGTTGCCTTGTTGCAGGATTTAATGGTAGAATAATATTTACACAGTAAACTCCTCTGGAGGTGTTATAAACACCATAAAAAGGATTTTAGAAGCTTAATGAGCGTTAGTGAAGTCGAGACAGGATAATGTGGCAACTGCACGCTGTAATCTGATTTGGCACCTTCTGCACAGCAGGAGTTAGTGGGTGTAATAGCTTTTTAGGGTTGTTTTTTTTTAGTGTGTAATATTATTTGTCTAGCATGGTGCTAAATACAGGATTCCAAGTGAGCCCTTCACATGCTGATAAACTCGAGAATGTAACCCCCATTCAGGAACAAAATTAAGATATGCCAGAGGGAAATGGACACAGGCACTTTGCTATATTTGACAGATACATCTTGGCTGCTTTTTGTCAGAAATGAAAAGTATCAATAATTGGACCAATTTAATGCTTGGCAGCACAGCACTGGACTTGGTAATAATGATAACATCAATAATTTCTTCCTAATTCCGCGTCTGCCTGCAGCCTATTGTGCTGAGAATTCTGCGAGGTTTGTAAAGAAGGCAAGTGATGTGATTTTAGCACTTCCCAGTGTTGGCTGGCAGACCAGTGCACAAGCTGATATTGCCACTAAGCTACCCCCCAGGGCATGACTTATTTCAGTGAATAAACACCACCCACAAGCCCAGTATTAATTCTAAGTTTGGGATTTCCTCTGAGCATAGCTGGAAAATGTACTGGGGATTCTGCTTTGGAAAATGACCCCCTGCAGCTTCAGATCCCGCCCCCTTTCCCCCATTTGCTCTGAAATGCTACCAGACACATCACACTGCTTGTATGCACAGGAAAGTCTATTCAAAAATAACCAGAAAAACCCTGAAAACCACATGTGGCCTTTCCCTGCACGCATGCCAAGATGTTAATTGATCAAAACTCGGGCTGTCTCTCATCAATCCTTTTGATACAGTAATGCAATGGCCTGATTCTTTGTTCCCTTACACCTGTGCTGAGCACATATGAACCACTACCAAACATGAAGTTTCCACGCACGCTGGCTGGTAGTGTTTTATGCTCACTAGAAGTAAATGGTGCGGCTGAGAAACTAGGCCCTGTGTGTCTCACGGTGTTTCCTCTTTAACCCACGCACTCCACAAAAGTGGCAGATTGCAGTCAGGTATTTCCATATTGCTTTATCATCAAGAATATATATTTTCTTGAATTCACTATAATTTGGTGCATAATCAACTTTTCCCCTTAAACTCAATTTTTAGTTGAAAACTGCCTTCCTTTTCGAATTCCTAGAATGTTTTGGGATCCATCTATCCATTTCTTTCATTTAGTCATGCATAAATATTTGTGGGTCTCTGCTTGCTGCACTGCAGGGTAGTTTGCAATGTTAGACACTCTGCATTCCCATGCACATTGTTCACAGTCTGCTCTGAGGAAGGCTGGGTGGCTAAGATGTAGATTTGTCACCTGCTAAGGAGAGAATAACAAGGCATTGTCAGTGATGGACTGCCACAGTTTTGGGCCTGATCCTGGCTCTGCAGCTATAAAATTTTAATGGTATTTCTTCCATGAGTAAAGTTATATGCTGGTGTTTGCAGGATCAGGCCCTTGGGGGTCTATAGTTTCTGGCAGGTGGAGGTCACTCTGGTGTGGGAAGGATCAGAATTGCATGAACTGCCCCATTTCATCCTGAGTCACCCTCCCTTACATGCTGGTTGAAAGTTTTCCAAAGGAACGCTTTTCTGTTAGAAAAATGTCATTTAGTCAAAACTTGCTGGGGGAACATGCTGATTTTGATGAAAGTTTGTTTAGAAAAAAATTTTTGCTTTGATGATGTTAGAATGATCCTTTTCAACATTGTCAGAGCAGAATGTTTCAATTCTTCACTTTGAAATGCAATGTCACTGCGAATTTCAGTTTATGTGATAAATTATAACATAAAATAAAGTCAAAATTGAAATGAAATGTTTCAGTCAAACCAAAATGAACATTCTTGAATATTCCATTTTGTGGGAAATCTCAACATTCGATGTTCCCTTACGGTTCAGACAAAACTAAATTTTGAAATGTCAGAATTTCCTGTGAGATGGCAATTCTGGTTCCCACACAGCTCCCCTAACCTTATCTCTGGCTGTGCTCCTGTTGCCTCATCTCTGTGCTGCTACATAGGGCCCCTCTGTTCATTGTTCCGGTGCTAAAGCCTGCTCGGGTGCATTATATTGTGTCTGCTTCATTAGGCTTTGGGGGACTTTCATTTTGACATTCCAAGAACTGCACTTAGCCCATCCAATTTCTGAGGGATGTGTGGAGCAGTGAATCTTGCTGGCTTGCCAGGAGCAAAAAGCTACCTTTTGTAAATAAGCCAATATTTTCTTTCTTCCAAGAGAAAGTTGACAAAGATCAATACAGCCTGCAAAAGACATTGCCCTCTTAAGAATTAGCCCTTTGCAGAATCATTAATCCAGGAAGCTGTTACAGGGTGACAAGAGCAAGGAGCCTCTGCATGTCTGGTAGGGATGCAGGAATGTCATCTGATGCACACAGAAACAAACCAAATACATTCTCCAAGGAAAGAACTGCCATAGGACAAAGGGGCTGATTTCACTCTAATTTAGAGAGGCTCATTACAGCATGTTATGAGAGAGGCCTGGTGTTTTGCTTCCATTTTACTGCAGTGAGGATGGCTTGAAAATCTATGGAGAACCAGCTTTCTGAAGGTCTGAGTGAAGCCTGCTGCCCACAATAGGAGCAGCAGATTTACACCACATATTCATACCATGGCTAGAACAAACCAGGAGCAATCCTACCCAGGCATACTGCATAAAACCTGCAGTTACATATTCTATAGCTAACAATGGAACCCTGGGAAATCCGACTCCTAGGAAAAGATGCTGTCGGACAAGACAAACGTTAGTTTATGTTTAGCTGTTCTTCCACGTTACTTCATCGTGTTCAATAATTCCAACAGTTTGTTCTGTTTTAACCAACCTACCAAAGAGTCTAGATGATGATGATAAACAACAAAAGATTTCTTGGCACCTACTGTAGAGTCCATAATGCAGAACCAGGGAAAAAGACATCCTGGCAGTAAAATCTGTTAGGCACTGTATTAATCTCTAGAAGGCTGTGGAAGAAGCCCCATCTCTCGGAACATTTAATGCTGTCCCACACAAAGCATGGGGGAATGGGCTCTAAGGAACAGCACTACATTTGGCTGAAGGAGAGACAATATCAACTAATGGACCTTTGCCTTCTCTAATTTCTTTGAACTCAGATCTTAACCTCTGATCTCGCACAGCCTGCAGGAATTCTAGCTGGAGACCCGGCCATTGACCTGTTTTAAGGTGCAGAGCATTCCTGCCCATATAGATGGCAGCCACTGGAGATGGGACATGCACCTAGTATAGGAACTTTGGATACAAAACACTCCATGTTGCAAGATAGGTCTTGGATTTTTTGGTATCACATTCGCAAGTTAAATGGCTGGAGATACAATCAAACAGCTGTTCCAGAGTTTGGGCCAAACGTTAATTAATTTTTTTTTGCTTTTGCCTGGCATCTTCAGCAGGGTTTGCGACACACACGTTGCAGCATGGGTCAGCGTGTGAGAACCAGCAGAGACGCAGCCTGGCCAGTGAACAGTTTCCAGAATGAGGTCTGCTCCTGCAAACATTGTGGTGGGTGAGTAACTGCAGGCACTGGGTGCCAGGGGATGACTCCCTTGTGCAGCTACCAGTGTCAGTAAATATCTGCAGGGTTTGGGGCCTTGACCCAGTGAACAAGGAGCAGCACTGGTGAATCATAGACTATCATGGTTGGAAGGAACCTCAGGAGGTCATTTAGTCCAACCCCCTGCTCAAATCAGGACCTATCCCCAGATGGATTTTTGCCCCAGGACCATAAGTGGCCCCCTCAAGGATTGAACTCACAACCCTGGGTTTAGCAGGCCAATGCTCAAACCACTCAGCTAGCCCTCCCCCCAAAAGCATGTTAGATTTTAAGACAATTTTAGAGGCCATAATGTGAGGTCCTGCTAGTAACAAAGGGAAGAAAATTTATTTTGGGACATATGATTCCTAGCTGTGATGCTCCTGGCCACTGGGGTTCCTTTGCCCTGGCACGTCTTAGTCCTCAGCCTGGGCCCGAGCACTCATCTGGGCCTCTGCTCTGCAGCATCTGCTGTTTCCATGCGTCAGGCCGCTCTTAAGAGGCTCTATTCTCTGGTGGAGCCCCCGGATAGTCTGCCCCTTCTGGGGTTTGTCAATTAAACACAGATAAAGTAGGCACAAAGGAAATGTCCCTGAGATCACAAAAGATGAGTCACCACGTTGGCTGTGAATTCTCAGAATGATCCTTGAGCTGGTGAGCCAGCATGCAGACAGATTCTCAGTCTGATCTCATTCGCCCCAGGGGGTGTTAGGCCTGATTCACTGCACTGTGAGTGAGCTCAGTGCATGTGCTGGACATTGGGGACCACTGGATCCACACAGACATAGATCCCCAGGTCTGTCCCACTGCAGCCACCTAAGCGAAGACCATCTCCATTGTGCGCAGGGTTTCTGCGGAAGCCCTTCCCACCTGGCAGCTCACATCCCTCCACACTGCCAGCAATGTCTTTATTAAAGACTTCAGTGGTACGTATGAGATAGGTGCGGTGGGAGGGCATTCACACCTGAAACAGCCACAGCAGCCACTAACCTGCAAGCCCTTTCCCTGAATACATTCATGAGAAGTAAGACAAGCCACATTCCTACGAGCACTCCTCTCCTTTCCTTTAGTCAAGCAACAGAAGATGATAAACTAGGGAAAATGGAAGGATCAAAAGCTCCATGCAAAGCCCCGGAGCTGGGTAATGAATGTCTCCATTACAGAAAGTAAAGCACGTTGTTTTTGCGCTAAATGAGCTTACAATAATAACGTGTAACATGCGTTAGAATAAAAGTCCGGAGTGCTCCCTCTCTGTGTGGAATACAGGGCCATATGCCACCTGTTTAGATCTCATTCTCAACACCCATCCGCACAAAAAAGAGGAACCAATAGTGTTAAACAGTAAAGTACATAATTGTAGATGAAGTGTCTGGGAATACTGTGAAAGCAGCGCCTAGTAATCTCATTTAGTGTGTTCTGAGCAGTTGGAGTGGAACAATTTCTCAAGACGAGCTGCATGTTCTGGGTAGCGACGGAGGAAAGGAAACAGAGGGGGACACTTCAGTCAAAGCAAAGTGATGGGCTAGTTTGCTTCTTGAGTGCATCCGGCTGCGATCAGAGGGGACAAAGCTGGGCAGCTGATTGCACCGGCAGGGCTAGAGAGAGGCTGTGAGACACTCTCCTTCCTGTCAGGGATGGGCTGAGCTGGTCTGATATGTCTAGGCAATCCCCCTGCAGCCCAATATCTGGTACCTTGCTCATGATGGGTAGCCCCTGACTCCATAAGGAGCCCCGCTGGTTTCAGTGAAACACATCTTATCTAGATTTAAAGACCCCAAATGACGGCGAATCCATCCCATCTCTAGGTAGGTTGTTCCAGTGCTTAATGACACTCGTAGTTAGAAATTTCCACCTTATTTCTAGTGCAAATGTGTCTATCTTCAGCTTCCAGTAGCTGGATCTTTTTCTGCCTTTGCTAGATTCAGGACCCCTAAACTATTAGAAATCTTGTCTTCAGGTAGGTACTTTATAGACTGAGATCAAGTCACCTTGTAGCCATCCCTTGGGCACACTACATTTGTTTTCAAATATTTTCAAGTATGTTAAAGTCAGGAGTTAGTTGCCAACCTCAGTGGAATTACACCTGTATGCAACTAGTTTAAAGGACACCACAGTCAGACTGTGCGACTCAGCTGCCGCAAATCTTGATATTCAAACTAGCGCTGCCGGTGAAATGCACATATACAAAGACAGTGCTGTTATTCTAGGTCTGGTGTTATATCCAGTGTCCTTCCATCTGTGGAGCGGTGCCTATGACTTCTTCAGAGATGATCTGCTGTGCCCCTAATCAGCGGGGTAGGGCATGAGGTTCCTATGTGACATCTCCAGTTCTTAGAGAGACAAGGTAGGTGAAGTAATATCTTTTTCTGGACCAGCTTCTGTTGGTGAGAGAGACAATTTTTTGAGACACACAGAGCTCTTCTGTGAAAACTTCTCTCGCTTTCCAATGTAAGCTTGTCCAATAAAAGATATGACCACACCCAGCTTGTCTCTCTCATATCCTGAGACCGACATGGCTACAACTACACTGCCTGCATTTCCAGTTCTTGTCGACCCCAGGGCTGTGCTAAGACATGCCAGTTGAAAGCCTCTTCCTTGTGGTAGCCTGGGCTTGCCCCCAATTCTAAACAAGAGGCTGCTGGATAGGTCCAGTGGTTAGAAAGTCAGAATTCCCCTGGAAACTGATCGGTGAGATTTTGGGGGGGAGGGTTTTTTGGGAGGAATCATTTCTCCAAGTTAATTTTCCAGTTCATTCCAGGCAGGGAACCATGTTCCAGGAGCTGAGAACAAGGCAGGTTGTTTGAAATGACTCCGACATAAAAACACCTCTTCCCCAGCAATCCCATCCTCTACTAGCATGGGGATGCGTGGTTCTTGGACACCCGGCAGCTGCCTGTGTTCGGCAGAGTTAAAAAAAAATGTACTTTTTTCATTTGTGCTGATTTGCATATTAATAGTTTGCATATTAAACAACTACTTCAGAGGGTGGGCGGGCTAATGAATGCAGCAATCTCCTCTATTTTAACTCAATTTGCCTCATCCATATTCCAATGACTTCAGGGATTGGTATTCAGTTTTCATTGAAATTATCCAAGCCAGACCTAATTTGTGCTGCCCTTCCATTAATCCAATTAATTAGCACCATTGATGTGTACTGCCTTTGTAATGCAGCTTTGTTCAGCCCTGCTGCTGCTAATGACAGCCTAGTATCAGAGCAGATAATGAGCAAACCAAAGGAGCATTTGACCCTGGATGTACCCTCACACAATGCAGCAGTTTTGAGTCGGGAGGCCCTAATTTAGGTTCTGTAACCCGAATTATAGACAATAATTCAAGATTCTTCATGTGGACACGAGCAATCGTCATCCCCATCCGATTTGTTTAGTTTACCTATATTTTCTGCTTCTTTATCTATTTTTTTTTTGCGGGCATTTTGAAACCTGGCCCCACCTACAGCACTGATTCCCGACCTCCTTTTTGAAGAGAGCTCTAAACAGCTCTCTTTGCACTGAAGGAATTCATTAACCTTTTCCCCTGCCCACAACGGGAGAGGAAAATCTGTATGTTTGTAAAGTAAAGCAAACATACATCGTTAGTGATTATTGGGGCCATTCCTGCCCGTGCCGCCATACAGCAACTCTGCTGCCGCCTCTGTGAGCTCACCTTTCTGCTTTGCTTAATCTCAGCCCCACAACCTCCTCCTTCAGCTCCAATCCGAGCCATTTCCTGTCTGGCGAAGAGAATATATAATACTGAGGAAGGGACCAGGTAAAGGAAATAAGTGGGCATTTTAGAATCCTGGCTACGAGAAATGTGTGGCCCATGTCACAGGTGCTAACTGTTTCTGGAGAACCCAACTATTTGTTGGTTTAGGAGAAAATATGTTTCTAGGAGTGTAATCTTGGCTCCAGGGAAATCAATGGCAAAACTCCCATGACTGTGGCAGGGCTAGGATTTCACACCGGGTAATCCATATTCTGTTTCTTTCTCTACCACTGGGCACATTCGTGTCTTTCTTCACAAGGACCACTGTTCAGGAAAGCTCTTAAGCCTATGCTTCAGCATGTCTCACTGGAGTCAGAGATCCTGACTGCCAGCAGGAGAGATGGCCCACTGTTGTGAAAGATGGAGACTTAAACCTAGTTTCAGAACAATAATTTCCAGCTGCTTCCATCTGTACCACAGAAAGGCCAACAAACAGCTCCACATCTTTCTGAATAGACACAGGCCGGACCACGACCCAAAGCCTATGTATCTAGGTGTTACACTGGACCATGCCTTGACTTTCAAGGAACACCTTACCAAGGCGTCATTGAAAATAAAGGCAAGAAACAATCTGACCAGCAAATTAGCTGGTTCTACTTGGGAAGCCAGTGTGCAGACACTAAGACATGCTGGGCTTGCCCTGTGCAATTCTGCAGTGGAGTATTGCTCCCCAGAACGGCTCAGGTCTGTTCACACAGGACTAGTAGATACTCAGCTGAATGAAACCATGCCTATAACAACAGGTTCCAACATTGTCCTTCCTGGCATCAGATGACAAGCTGCCTTGCAGAATCTGCTCCTTAAAGTGCAGGACATGCTCCATCTCCCCCTGGTTAAAGATGTGTTTAATCCACGGAGCCACCATCTCGGCTCAAGGTACCACATCTGGACACCTCCCCTACAGAACCTCAATCTTACCTTCAGGTAGCCAACTAGACTGCAAGAACAGTCTTCTAACATGACAGATCTAACTGTCCAACCCCCAGGTTTGACCTTCTATGCTGTAAAGCTCAAACACTTCAGACGAGGCGTGATCATCTGCACAAGTGGGGCCTTTGTGCCTCTCCCCTTTGCCACTAGGCCAGTTAGAAGATGTAGGATCAACCTCAGTCGGCCTGTCCTGTTCTCTCATGGCCTTGCACAGTGCTCTTCCCTCACTTAGTCAATGGTTAAGACATTGAGATTATCCTGCTTAATGTGGTTGACTGTGTAGATGCGTAGTCACTATGTATGTACGTCAATGGCATTTAAATACATGCTTAACTTTAAATGCATTCCTGAATCAGGCCTTTTGTGCAGAATCCTCATCTGAGGTTATAATCCCCTGGCTGCTGTGGGACAAAATGCCCATAATTGGATGCTATGTGCTATTCCTCTCCCCTCCATCTTTTGTATGCTGCAGCTGTGAACTCTTCAGGGTGTAGACTGTGTCCTCCTCTTTGTGTGCGTTGGCAGTGCTGTGGGCTGCTGCTGAAATACAATTAATAAATAATGCCAGAAAATGAAGAAAGTGTCTTCACATGGGGGATAAGTAGAAGAAATAGAAAAACTAGAAATAAAGATCCTGGGCCAGGCCCCCAGCCGGGGTAAACTGAAGAAGCCACATGAATTTGTGTTACCTGAGGACTGAGCCCACTGTTTTCTTCAGAATAAGCAGAAGGAACCACAGAAAGGATGTCCACATACACCTAAAGCAGCTACATCACTTTAAATGCAACATCTCTTGTTGCTCCTTACACACTGGAGCCGGAGAATCTATTAAAGGAAACGTTTAGCTAAGGCTATCCACAGGTAGGTCACTAAATGAATTAAGTTAATTTAATTACACACAGCACATTCACTGTGTCCACAAAGAGATTGAACTGAAGAGAGGAAGTGTTATTTCAGCTGGGCAGAGGATGGAAATTCTGTTTTGTGAAGGATTGTGAGATTTTTGAAATTTGGCCTAATTTTGATGTGGAATGAAACCTGACATTTTTGAAATTCTCTATGATGGAAAATTCAGAATTTTGGTTTTGGACCAATTTAAACATTTTGTTTTGATTTATTTGTTCATTTAATATTATACATAATTATTTAATACATAATAACACAAATTTGAAAGTAAAAAACGGAAGCATTTCATTCTGAAAATGTCATAAGGGACATTTTCTTCCCTTTCCAAAACAAAATGTTGGGGAAATCAACACGTTTTCACAATGCGTTTCAGTTTCAACAGAACTGCCTTTTTCGACAGAGTCTGGTTCCATTGCAGTCCTTCCCACCAGTTTAGGTAGTATTCCTTACTGATCCATTGACTGTTAAACTCATTTCTGTGACCCACATGCCCAGCTGTCTGGTTTAGAAATGAGTCCTTGTGGTGGGGATTTGTGCTATGTGCACAGCTGAGCAAATTCCTGGAGGATAAGGGAAGTTGGTCTGCTGAGACTAGTGCAGATCCTGTTGTTTTAGAGGGCAAATGTGTTGCCTGGGATGTTCTTTTCTACTTTAGACTGGGTCAGAGAACAAATAAACAAAACCCTTGACCTGAGGCCTTGGGGAAGAAAGGTCATATGATGTAAATCTGTCCCATGCCAACCAAAGTGGGGTTGCTGTGCTGCAGAATGGGGGGTCCAAGCAAATATCACCTTTGTGATTCCCCACACAACATTATAAATTGTGCCATTTGAATAGACGCTTATATAGTTAGCTGCCTGCAAGGTTTCACTGGTTAACCTTAAAATATGCTATAAATCTTGTTCTCGTATTTGCTCATGTAACACTGAAAAACGTACTCCTTTACTATGCAAATGTCGTCATGTGCTAAGTAGCATTGAGCTCAGGGGTGGCTCTAGACATTTCACCGCCCCAAGCATGGCGGCATGCCGCGGGGGGGCGCTCTGCCGGTCGCCGGTCCCGCGGCTCCGGTGGAGCCGTGGGACCAGCGGACCCTCCGCAGGCAAGCCTGCGGGAGGTCCACCAGAGCCGTGGGACCAGCAGACCCTCCGCAGGCATGCCGCCAAAGGCTGCCTGCCTGCTGCCCTCCCGGCGACCGGCAGAGCGCCCCCCGCAGCATGCCGCCCCAAGCACGCGCTTGGCGTGCTGGGGCCTGGAGCCGCCTCTGACTGGGCTTGGTCAATACTTGAATGGGAGACCTCCAGGAAACCCCAGGGCAGCAGGGAGTGACACTGAGGACTTGTAAGGGGGTCGCCCTGAAGTAATAAGATGCTGGGGGCTTCGCTGCAGAGGTGCCGTCCCCTGCAGGAGATGTAAAATAAATGTGACTGTGGGGTATTAAAGACCTCAATTGACCTTTACCCACTGAGGCAGGGCTAACAGCTTGGTGGTTGTGTAATGTCATTCCGCATATCTAGATTTCTCCTGGAGTTCCAGAATGAGGAATTGTTATTCATTCTCCCATTCTAAAAAAACACAAAAAAAGTAACACTGTAGTGTTGTGCATCAGATGGCTAATGCAGAACAGCTGTTATGTTCCATTCCAGAGGTAGCTGCATTTCAATAGTGGGTGAAGAGTTCCCCTCATATAAATCTGTAAAGAACGCAGAGACCCAAGTATCTGGAAAATACTAAATGGAAGCACATTGGTTCAGTGATCATTCTTATGCTGCAGTTCAAGTGGAGTTTTCTTCAGAAAGGCTGTACACGGAAGTGCTAGACATCACAGCCAGCTGGGGATTGGGCAGAACAACTAGAGTTCAAACTGAAATTTTCAGCCAAGAGATTTTACCTTTAAATGAAACTCTGCATATACATGGGTGATACTGACTTAAATGGGAGCAAGGTGGAGCCAACACTGAGTGTTTTTGAAAATACAACTCTGGTTCCTTCTCTGTGGAAGAGCCCTGCTAGTTCATTTTAATGATGGAGAGAGACACCCTGATTTCTGACTTGTGTGAATTAACCAGCAGCTGAAAAACAACTTGCAAAGGAAGGACAGTGCATCACCAAATGTGCTCTGCTCATGGATTCTAATATCTGTACATTAATGTTTACAGTGTTACGATGCTCCATAATGTACTAATTCCTAGATTAGAATATATTTTGCAAAGAAACCTTTAAGCAAAACCATACCTGCCTTCAGTGCAAGGTGTGAAGAGAGACAGTCATTTTTGTTTGCCAATTACTCACTATGCAGATTAGGGGACTGTAGATTTGCCAGGTGACTCTGTATTTTTAAACTAGAGATGATCCTTTTATAGACTCCTGTGCCAGTGGCAGATAGACCTGCTGAGGTAAAACAGCAAGGTAATGTTTAACTAAAAGGGGAAGAGGATGCCTGACAGAAATCTCAAAAAAATATCCCAGTATTTACTAGTGTGGTGGGGGCTGGCGCTTGCCCGAACCGTCTTGTCGTCTTTCTGGTTCTGATGCAGTAGGATCCTGGTTAGTGACATCATTTTGGAGTTGCCATATGATGGTATGTCACAACATGTCAGCATCTGACAGGCTGGATGCCTGCTATTAACTCCAAGGCTGGTAGTAAATACAAAATAGAGGTGGTGGATAGAGATGGAGTGAAGAGCGGAGCGATGGCTCTGCCTGCTGCCTTGGGGCAATGCTGCCAGCAGTGTTGGTACTTTTACACATTCAGCTTTTGTTCATTATTTTGAAAAGATGTTAGGTGGGATTTTCAAACACATCCAAGTTGTGTGGGAGCAGGAGCCCCAGTAATCATCATTGGGACATGTGCTCCCACAGCACTTGGGTGTGTTTGTAAATCCCACCCACCATCTTCACTTTACTTCACTTCACTAACTGGAGCCGAGTTATGACTCATTGGTGTCCTCGTAGGAAAGCTGAGGTACCAGCTGAGAAGTGCCTGGGGGGAGTCACTAACACTCTGTGGGGCTGGAGATAGCATGTGATGCCAGTTGTCTTTCCTGGGATCCTGTTTTTCCTCAGACCTGTTAACTGAAATTCCCATCTACTCTGCCGTGAAATTGTCTCACATGTGTTGGGGGGTGTGAGCGCACAAACACTCTGTTTAACGTTGCAAAACAGTTTCATTGTTGACTCCTTGTTCTCTCATATTTTTAACACTCTGAAGCCTTCTCTTTTCAGGCTTTTCTTTCCTTGCTTGGTCTCAGCCATAAGGTTTTAGCTTTCAGAGAATCTGAAAAAGACAGTCAAGTATGTTTACCTATTATTGAGTTAGATTAGACTGAAAAAGACAAAATCACTTTTCCTCCCGTAGAAACCGATTGCCACACAGAAGTTCCAAACAGCCACACTTGAAACCCAGCACATAAACAGCCCTCCCAGGGGTCCTGTGTGTGGCCACACATAAGTGAGAACAGCTCAGATAACAAGAGTTGCCAGCAATTCAAAAATCACTTCTGAGCATGCTCACAGGCACCTTACAATAGCAGATCTTAATGCAGCTCCATCACGATACCCTGGCCTGGCCTGGCCAACAAGTACTACTGTTGGAACAGTCGGGAGGGGGAGATTGTATGTTTCAGTCACAGTTACATAGTGATATCATCAAAAACCACACAGTCCTGGGAGCCCCGTTTAGATCCTAAAGTGACTGATCCCAAGTGTTTGGGCTCAGTCATTGGAGCAACCCTTCCCTTCCATATGCAGGTTCTTCAGACATAAATCTAAAACCAGGCTCACTTTATCTGTGTGGGTATTAAGCTGATTGGGTTATTTAGCACATGTTACGCCCCATTAACTCCTAGGTTAAAATTCTCCCTAGCCCTGGACCTTTGCACAATGGGCGGGCAGGCTCAGTATGGAGCAGCTGGGAGTGTGCATGTTTGTTTTGGAATATCCCAGCCCAGGCGTCTGTTTACTCCCCAGATCTTCGTTTCTTCTCGAGGCTGTGTGGCTGAGAGAGATGAATGCTCTCTCTGTTGTTGTTGCCTCTTCTCACTTTTTTTCCATGCTCTCATCACTAGTCTGAGTAGTTCTTATTTTCCTTCTCTCTGAAAGAAGCCATAAAATCCCCCAGACCGTGTGTGGTGTGGTGTGCACTTACAAATTACCTTTGAAAAATGAATTGCCTTGACAAAATCTAATGTTTTGTGACACAGCACAAATATGCATTTCATTCCTGAGGAGAAGGAAAAAGAGCTCATTGGAAATATTAAATTAAGCAGTGTAACAGCTGAGAATAATTTGGTTTTCTGCTCTGTTGCTTGTGATTTGGTATGGAGGTTGAGGTGGCAAGCCAGTTCCTGTTTAGGATATAAAGCACTCACAGATGCCTTGGATTTTATTCTCTGCTTTAGAGGGACTGGGTTTCTTTGGTATTGAAGACTGGGTGCCATTCAAACCCAAGGCTTTGGGTCATTCCCAGAGACGGGGAGCTGAGATGGAGGATATTATGACAGTCAAGCTGAAGTGGGTGAAAGGAGAAAGGAACAGGGTTTGGGAAATCTTGCTAACGGCTCTGAATTGCTGCTGCTGCAGGGGATACATACCTTAATTCTCTGAAATCCTCCAGCCCTCAGTTACCTGCTAAGTTCTATAGTGTGAGTCATTCACAAAAAGTGGGGGGCTTCTTGCTGAGCTACGCAGCCATAACATTTCCAGGGATGTCACTTCTCCTTTTCATAATGTTTGCTTGTTTCCCCAGCACATGCTATGCTCAGCCAATTCCATGTGTTCCTCACCCATCCAATGCCTCCCACCTTACCCAGTCCTTAGCTACTTCCTTCCACTTGTGCCTTTTTCCACACCACTCCCTATGCTTGAAATACACTCTGCAATCATGGGCGCCCAGCTCTTTATGCTTTTCCTTCAAGTCCCTCCAAGAACTCACTCCTTTGGGCTTGCATTCCACCACTCAGCCTTCTCCTGCACTCCCTGGCCTGCAGAGTCTCTCTGTGTAACTGGAACCAGCTTGGTGCATGCCAAACTTAAATGACTGGAGTTACATGACAGAATGTTGTATCCTTTCCCTACCCCAGCCTTTCCTTGTCTCTTATTGTCTAACTTACGCCCTGATCCTACAACTTGATCTGCCTGGGCAGACCCAGCACTCTCCCAGAGTCCCACTCATGGAAGCAGAAAGGTCTTCAGGACGGGCATCTTACATTGTTAGACTGTAGGCCCTCTGGGGCAGGGACTCTGTTATCATACCTGTCTGCAAATCCTTGCATACACTAGTGGTGCAAGATACATAACACGTAGTTCAGTGGATGCTACAGCAGCGGGGACATTGGAAATGCCATGTCTCGCTAGCTCAGCGGTGAACTGATCGATTGTTAGATGTCAGAGCTGGTCGACTAATTGAAGCACAGATTCATGATTACAGTTGTGAAGAGATGACTCATTCAATCTGCTACCATCTTCATTAGGTACCAAGAATAGCTTCAGGGGTGTCTTTTGGGCAGGGCCACCCAGAGGATTCAGGGGGCCTTGGGTCTTTGGTGGTGGGGGTCCCCCCACTTCGGCGGTAATTCAGCAGTGGGGGGGTCCTTCCGCTCTGGACCCACTGCCAAAGTCCTCTGAAGACCCGCCGCGGGGGCCCCCCACCACTGAATTACCGCTGAAGACCCAGGACTTCAGCAGCAGGTCCCACTTCGGTGGTAATTCAGAGGTGGGGGGCCCTTCCGCCCCGGAGCGGAAGGACCCCCCGCTGCCAAAGACCCGGAGCAGAAGAAGCTCTGGGGGCCCCAGCCTCGCATGAGTTTTCCAGGGCCCCGGGAGCGAGTGAAGGACCCCACTCCAGGGGCCCTGAAAAACTCTCATGGGGGCACTTGCGGGACCTGGGGCAAATTGCCCCACTTGCCCCCCCCCGGGCAGCCCTGCTTTTGGGCAGCAAGGCCTGTGAACTGCTCCCTCCAGCCACACACAGAGCCCCCTGCTGGGGTGAGGTGGGCATGACCCCCCAGATGTGCGGGTCTCAGAGTTAACACCCCTTTGAGATGCACAGATGATCCCCTCTTGGACCTGTTATCTCAGGTTCTGGGCAGAGTCAGACAAACATTGCTCAGGCCATGTTTTCAGGCTTTTCTCTGTAACCATGAGGGGTGGAAACTTACTCTTTAAAAAATGAAAACTGAGATTCTGAGGAGCTGAGGGCTTAGACACAGGCCTATGTCTCGATCTGTTCCTGTTGCTAAATGAACAGGCATCAGCTCCTCCTTTCCGGCAAAGGAGTCCCCCTGCAAACACGTCACACACGCCTCACTACATTTCACCCCTTCTCCCACAACCCACGTAAAATGGCAGCTCATCTCAGTGATTGCTAATGAAATCCTCTTTGAAACCCTGTATGGCTAGCAGTGGAGAGATACACGTGTTTGGGTTTGCTTATTAATGCCAGATGAAATATTTTGGAACATTTAATTTTGCAAAAAATTTCAGAGAATTTGACTTTTTATTCTGATTCAGCATGAAACCAAATTTCAGAATTTTGTAACTTCCCAAGAAATGGAAATCCTGTTTTTTGGCCAGCTGTGTTTTATTCCCTGAAATATCCTTCCAATGAGATATTTGATTCTCTAAACACCAGGAATGTCGTCAAAGAAAGGAAGCTTGTAAATGCTCTCCTTGTTTGTCAATCAAAACTGTAACGTTTATATAACCTAAATTATCCTTCTTGATTTTATGCCATGTCTTACTTGCTCATAAGGGAATACACTAGGTAGCCATGCAGGGGTGGGGGATGGGGATAAAAGCATTGTAGTAGATGGGGAGGGGGAGGCAGTAAAATGATAAAAGATCACTCTAGGAGAGCTCTGATTTATAGCTTACAATTTATGATGGTTTAATCATGCTGATAAGGCGCTGGAGTGTTTGTGTTGGAAAATACTTCCAAGTGTTGCTAGCGCAGTCTCTCTGGTGCCAAAGGGGCCGCAGAGCCCCGGTATGTGCTAGCTGTGCATCTGGCACCTGGCCAGCCACCTTCCCAGAGTGAGAAAGTCCCTTTGCTACAGGCTAGTGGGACCTCTGGGGCTGGGAGCCACGGGACAGCTGGGCAGGTTTGGAAAGTGAAGGCAGACCTACGGATTTGTCATTGCTGTAGTGTCAAACTGCCTGTGCGTCGTGTTTCTGGCTGTCATCCGTCTTCTGAACTCAGCCGTGTTCCTTCCTCTCCTGCAAGGCTGCTCCAGAGCATTCTGGAGCCGAGAGGGGATTTCATGACATGGTCTCAGGCTATTCTCATCACCAGAGAGATGTAGTTTAATGATGAAAACCTAGAAGCCCATTGTGCTTTGCTGTCCAAAGCGTGTGAATTAGTGTCACTACTTCAGGCTCTGGTTCCCCGCTGGCAAGAGGAGATCCAGTAGGAGGGTCTCTATACCTTGGATTTAGGAATGGATGCTGGCACCCAATTGCTCTGTGAGGGAAGGAAGGCGGGTGGCTGTACAGCTGTGTGGGTAGCCCTGCAATGAGTTCGGTGTAATATCTAGATAGATGGGCTGATTGTTAACAATTAACCACAGTGCCCAAATGTATGATGACACTATGTGGTGGGGGGCCAGGATGCCCCGGCCACATTCTAGCCCTACCCCTGCAGTATCCATCCATAGGAAGAGATCCTACTTAGCCAGCCAACAGGCTGGTGTGTGGAGGGTTCATTCCCATCCAGGGCTCAGCGGCAGCTGGAAGCAAACAGCCTTAAAATAAGGTGGGGGGCACCCTCTGGGAGAGGGAGACAAGGGCCTGTGCTGGCCAGAAGCCAGGCAGGGCACTCGGGAGCCCTAGGAGCAACCCGGCATGGCTTGCGGTTGCTGTGTGGGTTGGTATTTCTGAGCTGGCTGCTCGTACCTCTGCAGGGAGGGGAGAAACATGCAGCTGGGGACACTTGCCAAGCAGGTGTCAGTTTGGGTTAAGCCAGAGCCCCTATAACTAAACCCTACTGGGGAGGCAAGGGGGGGCGCAACTGGTGGGCAAACCTGAGCCTCCAGTGGTTTTTCCCTCAAAAATCTGCCCTGACTCTGCTACAGGGCACAAACTAACAGAAGAGCTTTGCCTTCTCTGTCAGAGCCAGTGAGACCCCAACCCACCTGCAGACAGAAAAGGCCCCATACAAAGGTCGGTCCAGGCTTTGATTCCACTTTAGTATCTCACTGCTGGGAAGCACCCAGCTTAACTGAGAGTCTTTGGAATAACAGCACTGAGAAGGGAAGCCTCTGTCACCACACAGCAGTGATCCTGGCCACATGCTTGGCAGCTCAGCAGCAGCCACATGCAGGAGGCAAACCCAGGCAGTCCAGTGACCACTGGGGGACTCCACTAGTGGGGCACATTCACCCTCATCTCTGGCTGCTAGCGTCAGTTGCCGCTCCTCACTTTCCACAGTCAGAAGCCACATGGTGACAGGGCCACCTGGGAGGTGGGAGGGCAAGTGGGACAATTTGCCCCAGGCCATGAGAGTTTTCAAGGCCCCTGGAGCAGGGTCCTTCACTTGCTCCGGGGGCCCCATAAAAATATCGCGGGGCCCGGGCCCCCGGAGCTTCTTCCACTCTGGGTCTTCAGCAGTGGGGGGTCCTTCCACTCTGGGACCTGCCACTGAAGTGCCCCAAAGACCCAAGGTGGGGGGTCCTTCTGCTCCAGGACCTGCCGCCGAAATGCCGGGTCTTCAGCAGCAATTCAGACCCCAGGCTTCCTGAATCTTCTGAATCTGCATGGTGAGGCATTCTCAACCCATCAGAAATGTGAGTTAGGAGTGCTGTGGCTGTGATGCTGGGACCTGCTTGATCTTGAGGCAGATCTCTATCAGCTATCTGTACTGCTCCCCAGCAACAGCCCAATGTATCCCATCTTTAAAGCCTAAGGAAGTTTGCAGCAGGGATGTGGGTAGATAAACGACAGGCTTGTCAAAGCCCTGGACATTCTCCAGAATGAGTGTAACGTTTGACGGAGGAGAACATGCATTGGAAACTTTGCGTGATCCTTGTTTCAAAGCAGCTTTGAAAGCTGTATGGAACCCCTTGCAGAGACTTATATCGCCTTGGGATGGATGGAAACACATCGTCATCCACCTCCTCCCCTCCTCCCTCCCATGTCCTGGCAACCCCAATGAATATCCTGAGAGCTACAGAGATTAGAGTCTAAGAAAACAACCACTACCACTAGCCACAGTAAATAGCATGCTTGGTGCTGACTGAGAATACCAAAGAGCATAGCAAGAGCTGCAGTCCCATTTCATCCCCAGAAGGTGTGACAGCATCAAACACTCTCGTTTCTGCCTGTATGTCCACTGAAAAGTGCCACTGCAATGAAAAGTGTGGCACAGGTGAACTAGGAAGTCCTTTTGCTACACTTGTGGGAGTTGCCCTTCTTACCTGGATCATCCATGAGCTCTGATCTCTCTTCCTCGCCCAGTGCAGCAAACCCAGTACTCAGGCATGGCACAGCTATGGTTGTTTTTAGCGTCTCTCTCTCTTAAAAAATGAGTCTGGAAAACTTCCCAGATCATACATCTGTCCGTATAATTTACACCACTGAGGATGAAGCACTGAAGAGGGCTGTAAACTACTTTCTCATTCCATCTGTGCAACTGTGTGTGATGGGTTTTTTCCGTTCCTACTCACCTCCCCCCTCCCACCCTCTCAGATAATCCTGGGCTTGCACAAGTTTCCCAGCCAGTGCCAGACACATCTGGCTACCATGGGGTGGCCTTTTCACTGAGCCTTTCTCTGTCCCCGGTCTCTTTCTCCCATCAGTGACTGCATCTTTCGTCATGTGTCCCCCCATCCTTGGAACATCCTCCCTCGCATTCCATGTCATGCACCTCACATACCTCCTTGAAAATTAGAGATGGTTGAAAATTTTCCCTCAAAACTCTTTTTGACAGGAAATTGGATTTATGACCAAATGAAATTGTTCAGGAAGCATCTGACTTTTCCATGGAAAATTTCAACTTTTAGTCAAAATAACAAAACCACAAAAATTCAGTTTCAAAATTCCATTGCTCTGCCTCATGGGAATTGTAGTTTTGATGCCTCATGCCTCCGTGCTCCTCTTTTGGCTGGGTCCCCACCCAGACTACATGTCCCATGGTGCACATGGGCAGGTACTCCTGGGGTGCACCACAGTGGACCATCAAGAGGCAGACTGTGGTGCATCATGGGAAATGTAGTTTGGCCAAGAGGCCGGCCCATAGAGGAGAATAGGGGGCGGGGGTGGGATGAGGCACCTGAACTATAATTCCCATGAAGCACCGTAGCAACATTTTAGCATAAAAACATTTCAGACATTTTTTGGTTGAATTCAAATGCCAGGCAGGGATCTGTCATTACTTATTTGTAGAGCTGTTTGGAAAATGCTCTTTTATTATGGAAAATTTCAACCTTTTGCCAAAAAAGTAAAAAGCTCAAACTGAAAAATTTGGCCCAAACCAGAAAACTTCATAAACTTTCTGTTTTCTAACAAAGAATTTAATTTTGAGAAAAGCAGATGCTTTCCACAGAAAAATACCTTTAGTCAAACACTCAATTTTCCATTGGAAAAAGGTTTGGACAGAAAAATTGTGACTTGCTCTATTGATTTGTCTGTAAAGCATCCAGGGTGCGACAAGGATAATCACAACTAAGGATCAGAATATTCCAGATGCTACAAATGATGAGGTGTATTGCTGAGTGGGTTCAAAGAGAGATGGGCCAAAGAACGGAGAAGAAGTGAGTTTGCATCTTGTATGCATCTGTCGTCCTGCCTGGTCAGTGCTGGTGGGGAATGTTCATGCTGAAATGTTCATGCTCAGCACAATTGCAGGCAGTTAATTCTCCAGGGGAGACATGTCTTGGTGCTAAGTTTCAGTCATGTGTAGTTGTCCCATCACTGGCTGCTTTGACAGGAGCTGCAGTGCTCATACATTCAGGGTCTCATTCTCTTCTCACGATCCAGGCTAGGAATGACTATAGTGAAGTCAATGGGACTACACCAGTGTGAGAGGAACATCAAGCCTTCGTCATTTACACCTCTATATTTATGCTAAGGACTGAACTCCTCGCTTTTCTTCGTTTCTCAAATGGGTCCTCATTAAGCGGACTACATGGCTTGTTGGGGACAGGGCAATATTTAATTAGCAGCTACTTGAGAACATTTCTTGGACTGGGTTTGCATACTGATATTTTATTGATAGGATGAAGTTTTATGGGTGTATCAATGGGCTTGCCTTGTGGAAAAAGCCTGCACTACTTACTGTTAAAGTGTGCATCATTCCCATGGACTGGGACCCAGTTTGAGGCAGTGATTCAGTGAATCTTGACTTCAGTTTTGGTCTAGCTATGTTATCAACTCAAAATGTGGAACAGTTACATGAGATTTGCTAAATTCAGATTGTGCTTTTATCCCAGCCAGCTTGTAATAAACATGAAACTTCCAGTACAGACTGAGTGGGTGGTGGGAGAGGACCTAATGTACTGAAGAAGTGGAGGGCTCTGCAGTTTGATAAGACAAACTGATGAATGGAAAAGGAGCATGTTGTCACCTTCCAGCGCCCACTCGCTCCCTGGAAGCAACAGAACTTGAATTTCCTTTAAATGTCCTGTGAATCACTCTGAGTCAGAGAGGTGATTTCTGATGGTTCCTGCAGAAGTGTCAGAGATTCGGCTGAATGGCAGCTTTCAGCGCAGCTCAGCCCCTCATCACAATCCTGGCTTTGCTCTCCAGGCCTCCAAGTTTCCATTCTGAGACCTGACTGGTGCTTTCACCACAGCAACCTCCGGGTGAGGGGTGGGAGTGGGAGGAGATGTCAGTCCCAGTTCCAGTGCCCACCTCTGACCCCTTTGTCGGCCCCCATGGCACCTGCCCAGCACGAGGCAAAGTCACTCTAATTGTTGGGCCATTTCTGCACTGCAGCTGTGGTGCGTACCAGCATCTCCTCGAGCTTTGCCGAAGCTTTCGAGAAGTTACGAAAAGCACAACCCTTGCTGTACCCTGAAGAAATAAGAAAGGATTGCTTCTCGAATCCATGCCCAGTGCTGCGTGATGTCTGAGCAGGCCCAGACCTCGCATTGCTCAGGTGTGAGCCAGAGGTTCTCCATGAGCGAGAAAGTCAGCACAGATGGCCTGATCTACAGCTCACCGAAGTCAGTGAAAAGACTATCTTTGACTCCACTGGGCTCTGGATCAGGCACAGAACCACTTCCAGAGCTGATGTGCACAGCACAGACCCCACCCATTGACTGGAACTGCTGCCAGTGGTCACTGAGGGTCCCAATTTGAGTGTGATCTGCAGTAAGATGGACTCATGTATTAACGATCCCTTTGGGTTGTCAGTGGGCTTTCAATGCAGCATCTTTTGCATTAAAAGCACAAGCATCAACAGCATGAGTTAAAGGAGTAACTCTCTGAGCTGACAGCTATAGTAGGTCCTTATCTTCTTATGTGGACCCGTCACCGGAAGGGGATAGTAGTGCAATTGGGGGATACATGTGCACAGTGGGACCAGCAGCCCAACTACTGGAAGGAGACTTGAGTAACTAGAGAAGTCCACCCCCTGTCTGGTTACCAATGGCTGGACAAAGCAGCTATAAAAATAAAACAAAGATCTCCCTCGCCCTCCTGCTGGGCAGCCTGGAGTCTGCAGCAGACGCTCTCCAGCAGCACTAGAGCAAGGGCTGCCTGATGCTTTCGCTCTCAGCCAGCATGGCCCAGGTGTGTATTTGTTCCCCTCAGCTTCGGTGGAAGTGGTTTGAGCTGGGTTGATAGTTGCTTATCCAGGGAGCAGCCAAACAATGATTTTGGTCATTTCTGCTACTTTTCAGGCCAGTTCTTATTCGCCCTTTCACTGCAGGTGTCATCCTGTGCCACCACTTAGAAGGGAAGCCATGGAGGTGAGACTAAGTGGGCTACTGAGGAGCATGGAGAGTGTGTGTTGGCAAGCGGATTCTGGTAACTTGAGCAGCAATGATGTGGTTAATTAGTAATAATAACTTGGCAGGTGAGGCAGTTCCTTCATCTTGACGTGAAGTTCCTATTGGTGTGACTCAGTATCTATTGATTTATTTAAAGGTACTAAGATACTAGCATTATTTATAAAAGCAAGACTTGTGTGGGCAGGGTAGCTGTTCTGCATACCCGTTTGTCTCGGTGACGTGATGACAACACATGGCACAAATAAGGAACTTTCTGAGCAGGTTTGTTTGAAATGGGAAGATTGTTGAGAGGGTTCCACAAAAAGAAACACAATGTTACCTTCTGGAAAACTTTTCTGCTACAGTCTGTGTATTCCATCTAGGATGTCCTGGTCCAATGCCAGTGTGGGTGCCAACCTGAATACTCTCCACAGCTTTGAAATGCATCTTCACTGCCTGCTCTAAACTGTTGTCTAATCCTGCTAATTTCTACACTAGAGAAGGCAAATTTCAGTGGCGAGTGAAGTGATTCCAGTAAAGTACATCCTGAACTGTATTTTGTACATGATCTGGTACATGTGAGCACATTAAAGAAATAATGTGCTTGATTTTTTTAAAGCATAAACTTCTGGCTGATTTTATTACAGACCCTGTCTCTCATTTCCAACGGCAATCTCCACAGCTTGCTTCCCAATCCAAGTGTGCAAAAGGAACAAATATGAAAACCTTGAATATCAAACTTTTTGCATTTCCTTTCAACATGATTTTAAATTGTTCAGTCTTAAAAAATCCAGCAAAATGTTCTGGATTCACTGAAAGCATCTCATCCATTTGCAGTCAGAAATGGACTAATTTTTTTCAAAGCAAAGTTGTAACATTTTGACATTCAAAATTTAATTTGAATAAAAATAAATTTTCAGCAAAACCTTGCAAGCTATTGAATGTTCTGCATTTCTGGACATGCAAATTGTCATTTCACAGAAATTACACGTGTATGTGTGTGTGCACACATAAGATAAAACCCAGCAACATTTGTGATCGTGAAATAGCCTGGGAGGAAAAATCATTTAAAATATCACAAAAATCAGGGTACAATAGAACCACGGTATGATTAATACACTAGCTAAAAGAAGCCATCACTCTGATACAGCTGGGATGCCCCTTTGACATCTCATTGTGGTGCATGGTACGAGTGCTATTCACAACACCCAGAGTTCTTATTTCCACGGAAACCAGCAGATCCAAACATGGAGGGCTGGAGTTTGATCTCGGTTTCGCTGGTGTAAATCTGGAGTACAAATCCTCTGAAGTCCATGAGAGTTATTCTGTGTTTACAACAGTACATGGACAATGTCTGGCCCAATATCAGTACCATCAACTCCAAGCATTCCAAAATCATGAGATTTTGAGAAGTATCCATTTTATATTTGCATTCTGGGATTTGAGCTTTTAAAGCCACACACAGGTTATGTTTTCAAGCTTTGCTCAGCAACTATGAGGACTAGAAACTCACTATTTTTAAAATGAAAGTCTAGATTCTCATGTAACCAGCTAACTCTAGGAGTTCAGGCTTTCTGAAAAGCACCAAAACTCATGAGAATTGGTCACACCATAATACCTCCCTCTTCCTTGGGAAAAAGGCTTGATTATTGCGGCCTTCACTTACTCTGCTGTGACAAACCTAAATCAGATGTTAGACCCAAAATTAAGATGTATTCTTTTTAAGTAAATCATATGACTTTTAGGGGGGGTTCTGATGAATGATTTTTTAACTCAGGGGGCTGGCAATATTGATTTCTTAACTTCTAACGTATATTCATTGCCATCAGTGTCTCCTTGCATCCATTTGTCATTCGGTGCATCTGAAAAGCAAGTGCTGCTGACACAGAAGTTATAGTAGCAAAGCAACCAGCTACATGGAGGGTGTCAAAGAGCAGCTTTTTCTCCCCTTTCCCCCAGCACTCCTGGGGCCACCTGGAGCCCTGAGGACAGCAGATTCAGCTTCCCACACAGCACTATCTACTGGTTTGCCACTTACACCGGTTTTCTGTCCGCCAACCCGTAGCTTCCTCTGCCATTGATGTCACTGCCGAATATGGCCCAAAGGAAACTGCATTTTCCAGTCCCTGAGGCGACCACTTGAGCTGGAACACCAGAGCGTGATCATGTGTTGCTGAGAGCAGCAAATGGAGTGTGCTCTGAGGCATGGCATGGGATAGATTCTAGGAGTGGATTGGGACATAACTGCTTCACCACAGGTAATCTGGGAGCTTCTATATGTTGTCCTCTTTTGCCTGTTGATACCTCTACTATTGTCTTGTCTGCTGTGGCCATGTGCTGTCTGCATGCTGGCACAGCGACTGACGTGAGGACACAAACAAAACTGGACTCTTTCTTACTCCCCAAAGTCAGGACTTTTTAGTTTTAAATACATTTTATAGAAACCCATCGCTTGTCAATCTCCTGCCTGATGCATCATTCACATCATGCTATATTATGCTCCGAAACATAACATAATGTGACTGATGCAGCTGATGACTGATGGTGTATCAGCCAGGAAATGTAAAAGGACTCAATTTTCTAAAGAGCATTGTTACAGAAACAAACAAGATGCCCTTCTAACTTGTATTGATTGATTGCTAAAGAATAAGCTCTTCTCATACTTTTACAAGTTCTATAATTAATTGGTAGAATTACTTGGAAGGAGACAAAGCCAAACAGGCGTCTGGGCAGGAGGGGCAAAGGGAGGCATGAGAGAGCGAGCTGGGAAGTGGATTGGTGCCTTTGATTTAGCATGTGCGCTGTCTGCTACACACTGGTAACTAGTTTGGAAAGAGGGGAAGTACCCAATGCTCATTTTCACACTGGAAGCTGGAAAACCTGGACTGACCATCAGTGGTTGCAGGTCACCCAGCCATAAACTGTCAGAAAAGCCATTTTACGTGGGCTTCCTCCACCCATTATGAACATTCTTGCTAAGATGGATATTTCCCCATAACATTCAATAATGTTCTGGCTCCCGAGAACAGCTCTCAAGGAGGCTGCAATGCAAATTGCATTTTTGTCCCAAGTCCTGCCTCTTCAGCTGGGGTCTAGCACTCTCCACACTTTTATTTTCATAGTCCTTGTAAAACTGGTGGTCCTCCTTTTTTTTTTATGAGCAGCTAAAAATCACAAATATGTCTGGGAGGACAATGCCTTTGATAGCAGAGGGAATATTAGGGTCAACCTTTATTAAGAAAGAAGCTATTGAAATGACATACTCAAACATATTGCTATTAGGGATTTGAAGAGTATTTGCCTCATTAATGTAAAAGGTAGCTAGCAATCTTCTTGATAACAGTGGCAATTTATTTTAAAGTGTCCATTTTCTGGATGTCAGAGGAAGATTTTTATTTATAATCTTATTTTCAGTTTCAACAAAGAACACTTCACTCATGCTCTGTGCAGATTTTTTTTGCAGACAATAACCGATTATAAAAACTGTGCTTCCCCCCTACCCCCCCCCACACCCCTGTAGTGGTGTTTGAACATATGGATGAATAAAATGAATAGGCATAATTACAAAGCATTGTATGCAGGCTACAATTAGTGTCTCTTCAAAGCAGCCTTGTAATCAAAAGACACCAATAGAACAGTAGAAGAAATGAGAGGACAATTCATAGAATTAGGGGTGTATCAGAAGGAAGTTTTCAGCCCAGAATGAGTGGAGTTACACAGTTGGTTTACACTTTAATTTTTAGGGAATGAAGTGAACCCTGTCATCATAGAAATAACTGAACAAAGCTAGACTTGCTGCCTGTGTTAGATAAACAACAAACCCAACCATGTGAGCAATAACAAGCCGGGTGGGATGAACTTTAAGAAAAGAAACCATTGATAATCCTTTGTATGAAGAGGGGATATCCTGCCTGTAATCCATAATCTATGCTGCTTTGACTCTGCTGTATCGTTTTATCCTGTGCATCCCAAACCTGCTCCTTTACCACACTAACTCACTCTGGCAATGATTCTCTTTGCTGTTAATAAAAAATCTAGTAACTAAATTGAGTATTGCAATGAAACTAGCAGGTTACAAATGGAACAATATCCTGTTCACAGTGCTTGCTCTCAAAGCACCTGTAATAAGCACCCAGCACACAGCTTCAGTGTCCCAGGGTTAACACAAGAGCCAATTTTAGCGGAAGCCAAAGTCCATTTTTCCCCGTATTCCTCCAGATTCCAGTTAGAATGTCTCATCTAACTAAAGCTGGTTGAAAAGTTCTGATGGAACGTTTTACCATCAGAAAATGTCAATTGTCAAAATTAAAACTTTCTGTGGGAACCTGTCAATTTTGATTAAATTTTTCCAACACAAACATTGAAAAAAGCATTTTGATAAGGTCAAAATGGAATGTTCCAACCATTGCAGCATGGAACATTTCAATTCTCATTCAGAAATGACTTTGTTTTGAACTTTATTTTATATAAATTAATATAATATTTAAGAATTCAGTACTGGAGCGACACTTTGACCTGTGTCCGAACAGAACACTCTGATTGACCCAGAATTATTTATTTCTCAGAAATGTTGTTTAGCAAGAAATTGTTCTGGGTTGAAACTTGGGACCTTAACCCCAGATTTGACTTGTTTGCACTGAATGTGAAAAATTTCTACCAAACAGCTGTTGCCTGAGCGCAAAGAGCAAGATGCAAAATGGGCGTGGATAGCATCTGTGTTGCTTTAAATTAGGACACAGTTTGCAAACGAAATGTTGCAAATCCGTGTAGTCCAATGGTGCTGATTTTTCCTGTGTGATGTGGGGGAAATGCCCAGGGCCCTCCAGACTGTGAATGTCTTAGAAGTAGAGATGTAGCATCCTGCACTTGGCAGGCAGGAATGGGTCAGTGTCCCCACAGGAGTTTGGCCTTTAAGCTTAGCATGCCCCATGACAGTGGGATTAATAATAAAATGCATCCTCCTGGGTATGACACGCTCCAAAATCTAGCAAAAATATTTGTTCAAAATTTAGAGAGGCTAAGAAACCCCCACATTCATGGGACAATAATGACTGCAAAACCTGGGACAAGTGAACAGAAGGTGTCAACGCCTTCAAGAAAAGGTTTAGTTTATTGTTTTCTATTTGTTTAAATATCGTTGGGGTGTGGATGCTAATGGGCCCAAGCCAAGCCAGTGCTAGCTCGGGCTCACAGATCGTCGTCACCTTCATAAGATTGGCTAGACTGGGTCAGACCAAAGGTCCATCTAGCCCTGTATCCTGTCTGCCAACAGTGGCCAATGCCAGGTGCCTCAGAGGGAATGAACAGAACAGAGAATCATCAAGTGATCCAGCCCCTGTCACCCTTCTCCAGCTCCTGGCAAACAGAGGCAAGGGACACCGTTCCTGCCCAGCCTGGCTAGTACCCATTGATGGACCTGTCCTCCATGAACTTATCCAGTTCTTTTTTGAATCCTTCTAGTTAGTTGTGTGCACACCTGGACATTGGTTCTATCTGTTCATTTTCCTTTTGCACAAAGGTGGCTGCTGCCTCGGTGTTTAATGATTTGCACACCACTAACCTCTCACAATCCATGGCCCTAGTTGACCATTTTGGTGCTGGAAGGTCTGTCATCGGTGAAGGGGTTGAATTGCACCATCTTAGAGCAGCACAGAGCAGGCAGCAGTTAGCTGGGTGCAGGGAGAATGGGGGTTAGGGCTTGCAGTTCCCAGTGAGCTGAAGGCCCCTGAATGGCACCAGCAGAGGGAACTGGTCCATATCGGCTGTGCTCTGTGGAGAGGAATAGATGCATGTGGCTCACAATAAGCAAGTGAGCAAATGTTGCCACTTTATATCCCCCTGACCCTTGGTAACAGCAGTCAGGTGATGCCCCGGCTCCGGCTCAGATTCAACTCTTCCCTCCTCGCGTAGCACAGTATTGCCCAGCTCCACCCTGCTGCCCCTACCTGGGTCATGTCACTCTTCAGGATGGGGAGGGGGGAAGTGGCCTGACTGCTCTCTGCCCCCACACTTTGCATTAGCATTTACTCCTGAGCCCCTGGCTGCAGAGCTCTGGCGTTCAGCTCCTGCATGGCTGGAACTCAGGCATTGTGATGACACAAGGTGTCAGGATGGAGGGAGTTGGACCAGGCTGCCTCCTTGTGGGTCTAAATCCCTTGCCTCAGAGAATTTCAACTAGGGGTGTTTAATAATCAGGCGCACATGCAATGATCAACCCGCACCCCACTCCTCTTTGCTATATTCCTTACGTTAACTTTCCTCCACCAACTGTCCCTAATTGACACAGATTCACCTGCTTACATAGCCCACAAAGAGCCATGGTATCAGCCCAACAGCAGGGCTATATGGGCACTATTGATGCATTATGGACCTAGAATAATTCTCACACCACGGGCTAGTAGGTCCTTTCTTTCACTTCACTGTTGCTTGTTTGGAGCAGGCAGCTCGGGTCCAGTTCTGATCTCAGTTATACTGGGGAAAATCAGGAGTAGCTCTGTTGAAGTCAGTGGAATGAAGCTAGGGCAAGTGGCAGAATCCGTCCTTTTGCCAGAGTGAACATGTGGGAGGACATACATTTGTCTGCAGAAGCCAGACGGTTAAAGATGATACTGACATAATTGTAAGAGCAGAAGCCATGAAAGGCCTGAGAGAGAGCTGCGAGACAAGCCAGGCACAAGGCTACCTTGGAAGCTGGCACCGCTCCCCCGCTACATCAAAGAGCAGTGCCAGCAGGCCACAGGTGTGCAGCACATGATCAGCAAATGGAACGGCAGTGGGAAGGATGTGATGACAGTTCTGCATTTGTCTCCATAATGAATTTATCCCAGTGTGTACTTGGGCTGATCTGTTCTATATTTAGCTTGCTTTCCTCCCTCACTTCGGGTAGAGCAGAGCAACTGAGAAACTCAGTGTAAAATATTTTGACGCTGGGAAAGTTTTCAGGGCAGCGGGGGTAAAGCCTGACTTTGCTGAAGTCATGAAGTTCCTGATCTTAAACGGAATGAAAGAGCCATGTGTAGACATGTTCCAGAGTGACTCCATTGAGCTAGAATTTATGCTGGGGTAACTGTGGGCAAAATCTGACCTGATGTCTTTCTTGGTCTCTAAGAGAACGGAGCCAGTGTAATGCTGCAGCACTGTATCAAGCATTAGACTGGAAAAAGAGAGACCAGGAGAGTATTTAAATTTAAACCAACACTGAAATAAGAACCTTTGCCAAACAAAATGTTATGGAAGTGTCGCCCGCTTCGGATGAATGTGTAGCTAGTGATGCTCCATTTCTAGCTAAGCGGAATGCAAAGTCCAGACTGATTCAGAATGCAAAATGCCATCCCAGTGACAGGGGTGCCTGTCTGGGAAGTGACGTTAAAGAGGGGGCAAATGGCATCTCTAGAGGAAAGCTCACCAGAGCTGGAGCTCAGGGTGTGCTCACAGGCAAGGGAATGCTTTAGTTCCTCACATACACACTTGTTCTCTTGCACACACATTGAGATGACTGCTTCTATTGGTTAAACTGAGATTTGTGCTGGGATTTAATTTATAACTCAAATCCCCCAGCTCGTGGAAAGTGGGAGGTGACCAGATGTCACCAGCTGGACCGTTCTGAACTCATCAGCAACCTTGCTGTCCAGCAGAGAGACGTCCCCATCCCAGTCCTTGGCCTTACAGCTGCCTCCAAACAAACCACGTTTCCTTGCAAATCAGGACAAGTTGCTTGAGGTTTCTGAAGGGAGACAGGTCTGCGTTGAGACATGTGCAATTGTTCCCATTCTTCCTGTGCGGGGTCATCTCAGTACTCACTGTCGTTTTATCTGGGCTAAAATGTCAAGGTAGGCGAGCTCAGCCCAGTTTGCTGACTAGATCTATGGCAAGGAGAACTCTGAGGGTGGGTGTGAAGATCCCCTTCTGTAAGTCATTTCCAAGCTGTGCACACAGTGCCGACTGTGTCCTTGGACAATAATAATGTGTCCACAGCTGCACTCTTCTTCCGAGGGTCCTCCAGCATCTTATAAACTTCTACGAAGCTTCACAAGAACATTGTGAAGTAGGGCATATCCCCACTTCACAGACAGGTACATTGAGGGATGGAGATGGTAGCTGTTCAGGCCAGTGGCAGAGAAAGAACAGAATATCTGAACCTTCTTTCTAGGCTCAGACCACCCTCCTATTAATAGCTTGGTGGAACCATTTTACCATCTATTCTGGGTGCCAGCTTAAATGTTGGTACTGGCCAGTAAAGCCCATTGGAATTCCTCACCAGTTGCTGAAATCCATTCACACTGAAAGCCTGACTTCTCCTCCTCTCTCTGTTGATCTGAGTAGGAATGCAGATTTTTTTAAATGTCAAAGTATTCCTGTTATATTTTATTCTATCCTTCAGCATGTTTATGATAATCAAAAGATGCTGGGAGTGAGGAGACATTTTCCTCTGAAACATTCACTGACCCGAAGGAACTGTTAAAGAGCTGAAGAGGAAACATGGATCTGAATTTGGAAGTATATTTTAATCCTTCCTGTAGCCTTTTAAAACCTGCGAAGGAGTGAGGCTCTGCTATCCTCCCCATCAAAACTGGCACAATCCTCTCTGTAAATGTATATAAAAATATCCCCTGGCTTCCTGTTCCCTTCCCTTATCTGTCTCCTTTCTGAGGCTGACTTCATTTTCAGAGTGCACTAGCTTCCTTTTACAGCCCTCAAGAATAGAACGGTGCTTTCTCTATGCCTGTCACGTGCTGCTAAGGTTACATGGCCCAGGCTCTTATCAGCAGAACGCACATGGTGCATTGTGGGATATCCCTGGCTAGGTGTTAGCTTTTTCAAGAGCTGTCTCCTGGAATCAGACACTGGGCAGGTGACCCCCATGACCCTGAGTTTCTGGGTGATATTTTTTCTTTTTAAAAAATCCCAGACTCTTAGCTGACTAAACATGAATAGACCCCGGGGACTCCTCAGGGGAAACGTCTTTGAGATTATTCTGTAGATTCCAGTAAAAGACCTTGCCTGGTGTAAGTGTGTGTTTCTATAGGAAGCGGAACTATTTACAGACAGAAACGACTCAAGCAAATAAATATTGGGATTTTATTTGTTCTCTTAGCCGCATGGCTTTTATACCCAGCTGCAGGGCACCCTGCATGCTGAGCAAACCCAGGGCTGACCGTAAGCCGGTTCGTAGCGGCCCGTACAGAGCCGACATTAAAGCACTGCTGTGGCAAAGGATCTTGCTTAAAGCACTTTAACGTCATTGCTCCTTTTGGCTCCCCCTTCCCCCTGGGCCGCCAACAGGAGCAGCTGCCCTGGGGCCAGTGTTTTAAAAGGGCCCGGACTCCCAGTGCTGGCTCGGGGATGCTGACCCTCAACCCCACCTCTTCCACGCGAGGCACCGGTAAGTCTTGTATGTTACTTCCACCCCTGAGCAAAGCTCACCACCTGGTGCCTTCCAGAGAGTGGGTTAACGGTTGGTTATTGGAGCCCTGAAAGGAGCATACATTGGTCCGTGTCATGGCATCTCAGATCACACACTGAGTGGCACAGGCGCCCAGCCACACAAAGAGCCAGAAGAGAAATGAAGCCCTTCTCTGCACTATTCCCGTGAAAGCTGACATGTCCCCTCATCAAAAATGTAAGAAAAAGGCCCCCTAGTCTGAGGCGAGAAAGGGGAAATTACATTAGTCCCTGCTTTGGTCTCCTCACCCTTTTCCCCGTCTGACAGCCTCAGAACACAAATGCTTTATAGTCCTTCTCCCCAACTTCCCACAGAGGGAGGTGCAACCCAGGGCAGGAGTCCTGGAGATGCGCAGCTCTCTTCCGGCTCTCAAGAGTTAAATCATGAACAATGAACTTAAGAAGACACATTTAAGCAAGGGGCTTGAAATCTGCAGATAAAATGGGTACCCGAGCGTGTTATGCTACATCCTCCAAGGAGAGAATATTCTTGGGGTTTCAAGCTGTTATTTTCAGAGGAGCAAGGCCCACAAATCCCACTCAAAGTCAATGGGAATAGGGTGCCTGAGACCTCTGGCCCCGCTGAAAGTTCCAGCCTTAATGATCTGATCAAAGCTGAGAAGCCCTATGGGAGACCCTGCTTTTGTACCATTCCCAGCCCAATTTATTGCAAGACCCAGAAGCTCAGGTAAAGGTGAATCAGTCTCAGAGAAACATCCAAACCTTCAGAATCTCCCTTGTCACAAAATCTGGGAACTTCCAAACCTCCGATTTGTTTGCGGGCACTATCCCATGCTCACCACACGAGCATCTTCTCTGGCACTTGTGTTGTGCAACAAGGTGGCAATGGTTGCCTATACATATGAGGCTGGTGGACCATCTGGGCTGCTGCTTCTGGTAAATCGTGCATCTTAGAAAAATGCTATTCATGCAGACACCATGTGTTAGCTACTCTACGGTGTAGAGAGCCCAGAGTACACTGATCAGAACCTCTGGCAGCTGAAGTTTCACATTTCCTTTTTAATGGCCTGGGATTCCTTTGAGTTTTATGACAGACAGTGCTATTGTGCTGACATATACTGCACGTAGGGGCCTGAATATCGCTGTGAAATAACCTATCATAGTGCAATTAGTGTTCAACAGAAACCCATCCTGAGCAGAAAGCCAAGCTGTGGATAAAGCGAGAGGACACACAAACACGTACCCCCGGGATTTCATGGTCCCCTATTGAAATGATACATATTTATCTGAGACAGCCAATGCATACCACATGTAAGAAACATTTCTTTGATGAATGAGAGGTTCTACTGAAAAAAGAAATGTTCCTCCCCTCAACCCACCGACACACTTGCTCTCTCCTACAGGTTCAACCACTGCCCACGTACACCCTCCCAACCCCCCATATACTCTCATGTTCCTACATGCCTTGAGCCCTGCACGGGGCCTTTTCAGAACTCGAGCTGTGCCCCTGGGGAGTGGGCACTCAGCACCTGTGACGATGAGGCCCCCTACACTCCCACCACCCATCTGCTGCTTTCACACAGACACATCTCCCTGAACTCGCTCCAGGAGCCAGCTTGTTCTGTAGTTTATTGTGGAAGCAGTTCTTGTCCTCTGTGATTTTTTTTAAGTTTATTTTTTCCTCTGATCACAGTTTCCTTTAACTCCACAAGAAGTCTTCATTTAAATGAGGCGTCACAAGGAAATGCTGTGCCACTGCCAGCTATTAAACTTCCGTGTGTCCTTTCCCAGATCGCGTTACAGGAAAAGTCTCCTACATTCCTAAGCACCTTTCACCTCGCATACAAAGCTGTCAATAATAGTCTCCAACAGCTCATGAAGCATTCCCTGACAGGCAACACGCTACCCAACTTCATCACTTGCAATGCAGTGCAAAGCCCTGGCCTGACCTCCTCTGCCTTTGAATCCCCAACAAACAGCAGGATGGCTAGCGCCCCCTGCTGGGTTCCTAGGAAATGGCAAAGAGTGCATCATCCTTCCAGCCAGCACTTGTGCAGTGGATAAAATATTTGTCTATTTAAGTGCGTCAGGGATTCATTTTACGGTCTGTCTCTTTTGCATTTGTATTTTCATTTCTAGGGTGAGCCAATATAAGAAAGTTCCCAGGAGAATCTGCTGTGTCCTTATGAGAGAACTGGAATTTATTTTAAACCCAGCAACCATTGTAATTTCAGAGCTTGACAGGAATTGGAACTTCTACTTCATGGAAAATCTCTGAATTTTGAAATTTGTTTCATTCCAAAAGGGAGCAAAACATTGAATTTTTTAATTTCTCATGAAACAATATTTAAATTTTCATTTTGAGTCAATCAAAACATCGCATTTTGATTTCAACTTTAAAAAATATATAAAATAAAATTTAAGATGCAAAGTCATTTTGAAATGAAAAATCTAAACATGATGTTGTGAAAATGGAACATTTCAAAACACTTCCTTTTGTTTTTTTTTCCTGCTGTTTCTGATGGAAAAACATTCTGCCAGAAAATTTTCAACCAGCTCTAGCAATGTGGAATCCTACCAGTTTGGGTTTTTTAAAACTAAATGTACTTCCAGGCATCCAAATTCCAAACACATTTCAGACCAAGATCAGATTCGCTTCCACTTACCAGCCAAGCTCTGAGTTCAGGAGTCCCCACTTGGAGCCCATCACAGCCCCGACACTGAGAGCGCCCCCACAGTGTACAGAAATGCTCTGCTTTCGGTGTCATCTGCTCTTGCAGAAAAGGAAGGTGGGCCTGTGAAGGGGAAGGCTTTTCGTTTGGCTTCAAAATCTTTTTTTCTACCTGTAAAATGTTCACAGTGATGCTGGTTTCCTGAGCTTTGCTGTATTGAATGCTCTGCTCCATATCACTTAATAAAGACAGAGGAAAACAGTGGTTTTTAACCTCTCTTGTATGTATCAGAATAGTCTTAAAGCAGGCATAAATAAAGAGCAAAGTAGTAATTGTCCTGGTCTAGTTAACCATGGCACAGAATGAAATAAATTCAGCTCCATTTATTTATACAGCATTTTTGTGATTCTTGTTTATTAGACCATTAACATTTAAAATAATGGACATGAACCATAATTTTCTAGTTTAGAAGCTGCTAAAGAAGAGAGCCTGCTTTACTACAGCAGGAGCAGCTCCATGGGAACTTCTTCACCTGTCCAAAAGAGGGGCCTGAAATCTCAAATTGTTTCCTATGTGCTGAGTGCTTCCCACCCAGCCCTCACCTAGCTGGGGCACTCCCAGGCCAGTCTGTTCAGGGCCAGGCTTCTCCTCCACATTTCCACATTCTAATTTGAGAGCCTGGCCATATGTGAACAAGATCTCCCCTTGATAAACAAATGCCACTGGAGCCAGAGCAGGGGTGGGAGGATTAGCTCTGTTAGCTTTATTTACAGAGGAGTCTCCTGGCGGGTAAGCTGCAGGGTGGCCGGGGTAAAGTCTCTGTGTTTATCTTGCACTTGGCTTATGACATCTCTTTTCGCTGCTGTATTTCTAAATAGAGAGGCAGCTTGGCCTACCAGTGTGAGCCCTGGACTGAGAGTCAGGAACTTTCGCTATTGCCTGGGGAAAGCCCCACAGAGTCTGAATCTCAGAACTGCACGTGGCCCGTAATGGAGACAGTGAGTGTGTGCAGCTGGCCCTGTACGTGAGCAAGTCCAAAAGCTGTGTGTGTGAATGCACCTACGAACTGCCAAGGCCCAGCCCCCGAGTCTCTCCAGCTAGGAGGCTTTGTCTCCGAGATAGTGGGAAGGGCAAAGCACATACACAATTATTATTATTTATTTTTATTAGTGTAGCACCCAGGCATCCCAGGCAAGGACCAGCACCCCACCTGGCCAGCTGTTACATAAACAGACCAAAAAACCAGTCCTTGCTCCAAAATGCTTCTAAGTTCTACAGGGCCGCGACTGTGGAAAGTTCTTTCCCTCTTATCACCATTTCTAAAGCAATTATTTTCTCCCTCCCAGCCACCCATGCTCTACCAGCCTTTCCCACCAGGAAGTTCTAATGGTGCGTCTCTTGTAACAAGGTCATGGCTGTATTGCAAGATAACCCAGATGGACATGTGGAAATTCTCAGTCTGAGAGGCAGGGTAGCCACTCAGCTCGGGGGCGGGGTTTGCTAATAGTCTCTTTGGGTTTGATCTGCGTGGGGCCATCACACACCTGGGAGCTCTGGCCCCAAATCTACCCCAAAAACTCAAAGCAAAGGGCATCAGATGCCCCATGTCCCACCAGCTTCTCCTCAGACTCCTGAATTTAGCTGACTCTCATTAGTGAGAAACCACAAGCCAGCTGCAACATCACTGCAAAGGTCTGTGAACCTTGACACACATGGGCTGAGGGTCAGGTTTGTCACTAATTATGAAACTAGGGGAGATTTGGGGGTTTTATGAGCCTTTCACAGCCTGCCACTCCATTCTGTTCTGTTCAGGATATTTATACCATGCCCAGCTCACCCTGCAGAAGCTCAACACCCTTCAGGGTTAAAAACATTACAAATCACAGCATCAAAACCCAAGAGCGACAAAGTTTCCTCTCCAGATCTGGTGGAATAATACAGTTCCGTTCTTTGTTATTATTTTCATTGGAATGCATACGAAGTGGACAGCATATAGGAGGAATATTGTGTTGAGAAATTAAATTTTCCTTTTCCTCCTTGTCCAGCACTCCACCCCATGAAGGGGGAATTTACATAAGTTAGTTAACTTTTGCTTCTTTGCAGGGTTGAGGAGGAGAAGCTGAGCCAGAACTGAGAGCAGCTTATATTCAAATACAGATCTCCGCAAACATAGCAAAATAAAGTAGAAAATGACTGCTCAGGTAAATTGCATTTTTTGAACAGACGTTTCCTTTTCAAAAAGTTTGCACCTGCTTTAAAATTGGGCAGTGCCAGAAAAATGTTATGAAATCATCTCAAGTGTTAGATTGAAAAGAGTGTTTCTCATTTAAATGTTGATTAAAAAAACATGTTATCAATAAGGCTGTACCAAATGAGTGACTTGTGTCTCCTGTTGCTTAGTCACTTACAGGAGATTATCATGATAAGCTGGGTGAATTTACAGAACAATCTCTTCATGGAACCATTGCTCAGAGGTGGAACACTAAGTAGGATATTTTCTGCATTTCAATGAGGCACTTATGGATTAAATTAATTCACTTTAGTGGCCAACTGGTTCCAAATCAATTCATCCTGCAATTCACTTGCAGAGCTCTGTGGCCAAGGAGAATGTTTCCCAGTACCTGGCTTTGCGCTGATATGTAATAAGCCAATGAAAGGGAACCTGGCATGGGAAAGTGTGTATGAAACTTTCCCTTTGATGTTAAGGGAATGATGGTTATTTTGTTTTAAAACCTACTGAAGCCTCATGGGAAATTCTGAACACAACTGCATGGAGAAGCAACCCTTGTTCAGCAGGGAATGTATTTCTCTTCCCTTGTTCTTTATTACTAAGGAGATAGGAATGAAAGCAATCTCTTGCTTCCTGCCATCTCACTCATTTAATTACTGCAGCTAGGGTCACTCTCGTTTATTATTGTTGTTATTGATGATCAGAATAGAGTGTCTCAGAAAAAGAAGCAAAAAGTAGGGTGTCAATGACAAAGTTGCAGCCACTGAATGTGGGCAAGGTCCGGTCTCCAGTGGCAGATTCTCACGGGGGTAATGCAGGCAGGTCAGGAAGGTACAAAGAACGATGTGGTCGGCAGTCTGCCTGCCTGGGTATCTGAGAGAGCAAAACTGCGAAAAGTGCTCCCGTTCCACATCACTGAGCTTTTCTGTGCCTGGTCTGTCCCCACCGATCCTTCCCAGGGCCAGGGCCCAACATGGGGACTGCGGAGCTCTGCCACTGGACAAATACTCACAGATGGAGCAGTCAGATGTCCAGCTCTTCTCGATGACTGGGCACCGTCTCCATGCTGCAAAGCTGCAGCAGTGTGAACTTGTGCATGGTGGCATAAGCTCAGATAGCTCTTTCTGGGTGCATTGTTCCCGACACTGCTCCAAGCACCGCTGCTGCTGCTGCTGCCAGATTACACCACTGGCAGTGATCTAGGTCCCTGCCCCCCAAATCTGGGGGGCGTTGGATAAGATCTGCATCCTTGTGACAATTGGTGCATACAGGAACGTTAGCCGTTTGTGACTCACCATCATTATAAAATGGCACTTTGATTCTCAAGTCTGCTTCTTAAAGGTGAATGACCCTTTTGATGTGTGGGTCTTGCTTGTTAAGTAAAAGCAGAGCTGATTGTTGGACTATCTATCTCTGGCATTGACTAGAACTTTGTAACAAGAATTCCAGCGCTATTAGTTGTCCTGGCACCAATGTTTTGTTGTTGTTAAATATTGGAAAGTGCTGTGCTAAGATAATTTCAGCATAACATTGCTGCCTTAGTCATCATACCTTATGGCATTTGCCCTATTTATCTATAATAACTCCTAACACTTATCATCAGTAGCTCTCAAAGTACTTTACCAACTAGGCCACTACCATTATCCTCATTTTCCAGATGGGGAAACCGAGGCACAAGGACAGAAAGTGACCTGTTCAAGGCCTCCTGGAAGGCCAGTGGCAGAGCCAGGAATAGAAGCCAGGTCTTATAGTCCCAGTCCAGAGTTCTGTCCACTACACTGCCCTGCCTTTCTAAGACGCACGCCCATCTAGTGAGACACCTGCACTGCTGGTAGGAATAGCAAGCGACTGCAGAGGTAAAGTTAAGAGTGTTAGACACGCCATGTTAGTTGAAGAGGTTGGTTAGCTTGGGCAGGATCCAATTAGCTCAAGGCAAAAAGAGTTGGATTCAAGTGGTGTATCTGTAATCCAGAGCTGTTCTGACTGAACCAAGGCTATTGCAGATCACTCTGAGACCACAGAACGTAAGAACAGCCGGACTGAGTCAGACCTAAGGTTCATCCAGCCCAGTATCCTGTCTGCTGACAGTGGCCAATGCCAAGTGCCCCAGAGGGAGTGAACCTAACAGGTAATGATCAAGTGATCTCTTTTCTGCCATCCATCCCCACCCTCTGACAAACAGAGGCTAGGGACACCATTCCCAGCCCATCCTGGCTAATGGCCCTTAATGGACTTAACTTCCATGAATTTATCCAGTTCTCTTTTAAACCCTGTTACAGTCCTAGCCTTCACAACCTCCTTAGGCAAGGAGTTCCACAGGTTGGCCGTGTGAAATAAATAAATGGAGATATCCTATCTCCTAGAACTGGAAGAGACCTTGAAAGGTCATCTAGTCCAGCCCCCTGCCTTCACTAGGAGGACCAAGTACTGATTTTTTCCCCAGATCCCTAAGTGGCCCCCTCAAGATTGAACTCACAACCGTGGGTTTAGTAGGCCCATGCTCAAGCCACTGAGCTATCCCTCCCCCTTCTTCCTTTTATTTGTTTTAAACCTGCTGCCCACTAATTTCATTTGGTCCCTAGAACATACTAGAACATGATTGCACAGCCAAATTATAATAAAATCAGATGGGCAAAGCCAAGTCTCCCCCTCCTGGCTTTTGCTTGCTGTGGAATTGCCCATTTCCTCCCTGCCCACATGAATGCTGGCAGCTGGTAAGGTAATCCAGGGATCTGAAAGTGGAAGACTTGAAATGCCAGCATCCAGCAGCTCTGGCTAACGAGTCTGTAGCAGCTGCTGGTCCTGCTCTGGCCTGACATCTTGCTCCCCGAAAGGATTTATTGAGTCTCAGTCTACAGCTGATGCTGGGTGGGAGCACGCCTACCCTTCTGGGAGCGACAGGCTGCCCCTCTGCCATACATGTACATCACAGAATGGGGAAGTGGTGGCAGCAGTACCTGAGGCACTGCAGTATCACATGGTCAGGAAGTAATATGGGGCTAGCCCTGTTCTTCCAGCAGGGCCACTTACCCATGTCTGTGTTAGTCAGTCCTCCCACACCCCGAGTCCTGCTTGGCAGCACATGCCAAAGGGCTCTGCACCATGTGCGGCACCAGCCATCAGGTCAGTAGGAGAGACCGACCCGTTTTCCCAGAATGCACCTAGCCAGCCTTGTAGAAGTCAGAGTGTATTTCTGCATTTACATGGCTGAACAGGGTGGATTAGGTGTATGGCATTGACCTGTGACTCCTGCTGTGTGCACACAGCTGCATGGAACCCTACTCTGTGCCTCAGAATACGGCCCCGGCTCCTATGCTGTGCAGCAGACTTCTTCTGCTCTATGTGACAGACCCAAAGCGGTGGGGTACAGGAGTCTGGTAGAGGGCAAATATACTGGTCACTGGGTGAGTAGTTTTCTGTTCCCTGAGTGACCAGAGCAGGGGCTGCACTACAGTAATCAGGAACTTGCTAGAACCAATTCAGGCAGACAGGCTGATTAGAACACCTGCAGCCAATCAAGGCAGGCTAATCAGGGCACCTGGGTTTAAAAAGGAGCTCATCCATTGCAGCTGGAGTGAGCCAGAGGAGAGGAAGTGCATGTGAGGAGCTGAGAACAAGAGGCACGAGAGACTGAGAGGGAGAGGCTGTACTGCTGGAGGACTGAGGAGGACAAGCGTTATCAGACACCAGGAGGAAGATCCTGCGGTGAGATAAAGAAGGTGCTGGAGGTGGCCTTGAGGAAGTAGCCCAGGGAGTTGTAGCTGTCATGCAGCTGTTACAAGAGGCACTATAGACAGTTGCAATCCACAGGCCCTGGGCTGGAACCGGAGTAGAGGGCAGGCCCAGGTCCCCCCTAAATCCTCCCAACTCCTGATCAGACACAGGAGGAGTTGATCCAGACTGTGGGGAAGATCACTGAGGTGAGCAAATCTGCCAATAAGCGCAGGACCCACCAAGGTAGAGGAGGAACTTTGTCACACCATCTAACAATGGATCCCGAGCACCCTGGAAGGGAGAAGGGGCTCAATGGGAAGCATCACTGGGAGCCTGTGGTTTCCTCACAGGAGGAAGATCTGAGCTGGCCTTGGCAGCGCGACTCTCCAGAAGGCCTATGGGGAAGGGCTCGGGGCAATGAAGCATATGAGAAATACAGCAGAAGCTATGCAATAAAGTCTCAGCCTTACTGATGGTGTGGCTCTCTGCTCTGGAGCAGCCTGTCATCAGGGGAGTTTCTATCAGGGCTGCTTCTGAACACCACATTACCCTCACAATACTGCCAGGCTCCCGGGCTCTCTGGGCCAGATGTTCCAGGTCAGAGAGCAGACATGCTGGGGATTTCATTCCACTGGTACCACGAGAGGGCAGGTGTCCACTGCAGTCAGCTGGGAGCGGGATCATGGGGCAGGTGGTGCGTGGCCATGAGAGTGGGATCGGGGAGGGGGCAGGGAAGGAAAGAGAGGGCAGATGTACTGGATTCACACCAGCCTGCACTGTCCAGAACCCAGGTGTGAGCGCACAGTGCTAGCTATGCCCTGGTTGTTTTATTTGCTAAAGCACTAAGTTCAGAGCCAAGCCCAACTTTGCCAGCATGCAGTTAATAGCTGTTTAGTGGCATTTAGACTCACATCTCAACTGAGGCATGAGCCATGTGACAAATTCACAGGTGCTGTAACCGGGGCAATTCAGCAGCCCCAGAGATATTGACACCTGGACACTGGTGAGGCTGCTCGGACACTGTGCAAAACTGGGTCCCCAGGAGGAAACACAAAAGGGCGGCCCAAAGGCGACAAGGTGAGAGGCTCATACAGCCCGTGGCAGGAGATGGGGCATAGTGCAGAGCCTGGGGAAAGACCAGAGGAGGGACCACTGGGTGTGGGGGGGGTAACTCCCTGAATGCTGGAATTCCAGTCAGCACCTCACACTGCAAAGGGAATCCGGGCTGAAACTAGGGCATGCAGACCTCATTCAGAGAGGCCAGACAGCTCCAAAGCCTGAAGCTAATGCTAGCCAGTTCCTTCCCCCACCTCCACGTGGCTCCGTACTTGTGCGGTCCAGGACCAAGCAGTGACCCTGAGCGGATAGGTCATTTGTGCTCTGTGAAGCTAGGCAGATGATTCCGAAGAGCATCACCGGGACTCTGCGGTGAGGATGTATGCTGGTTCTCGGGAATCAAGGCAGCAGATCACCTGTGAAATCTGAAATGAATGTGCCCTGCCAAAAGGGCACTGTGCTCAGGTGGTGATCTGCAGTGACCCTGGCCTCAGCTGCTCTCCGTGGGCGAGCACCAGCTACACAACATGCTGCTCCAGCAGAAACTGCACCTGAGCCAGGAAATACTCTCCTGCTGCAGTATTTCACCAATGGGGAGGGAACAAGAGAGAAATTGTGATAGTCCAGCCCCCACGGAATTCCACAGCATTGTTTATGGTTATGTTTTCCAGGTCAAAGCCAAACCGAGAGGCTCCGGCATCTCGTGAAGGCCCCACTTCCTGCTGCCAAGGGCGTGTGGTGGTTGGGAGGATGTGCTTGCACCTGATGTCAGAAGGAATGGACCACAGAGATTTGGGGGTGGGAGCAGCAGATTGGCACCTAAATGGCAGCATCAGCTGGAGTGTTTCTGGAGGTATAAACCCATGGCCAGGAGGCTATACGCCCCGTGCAGCATAGTAACTGGACCAGCTCAGCCCATCCCTGACGGGAAGGAGAGTGTCTCACAGCCTCTCTCTAGCCCTGCCGGTGCAATCAGCTGCCCAGCTTTGTCCCCTCTGATCGCAGCCGGATGCACTCAAGAAGCAAACTAGCCCATCACTTTGCTTTGACTGAAGTGTCCCCCGCTGTTTCCTTTCCTCCGTCGCTACCCAGAACATGCAGCTCGCCTTGAGAAATTGTTCCACTCCAACTGCTCAGAACACACTAAATGAGATTACTAGGCGCTGCTTTCACAGTATTCCCAGACACTTCATCTACAATTATGTACTTTACTGTTTAACACTATTGGTTCCTCCTCTTTGTGCGGATGGGTGTTGAGAATGAGATCTAAACAGGTGGCATATGGCCCTGTATTCCACACACAGAGGGAGCGCTCTGGACTTTTATTCTAACACACGTTACACATTATTATTGTAAGCTCATTTAGCGCAAAAGCAATGTGCTTTACTTTCTGTAATGGAGACATTCATTACCCAGCTCCGGGGTTTTGCATGGAGCTTTTGATCCTTCCATTTTTTCCTAGTTTATTGTCTTATGTTGCTTGACTAAAGCAAAGGAGAGGAGTGCTCATAGGAAGGTGGCTTTACTCATGACGCTTAGGAAAGAAGCCCATTAAGAACTGTGTATTTACAACCCGGAGAGTGTGTCCACGGCCCATGCTGAACAGGCATGTAAAGAGAATCCACATGCCAAGGAGGCATCAGTCCCAAGGCATCAGCAGGCTGGGTGCAGGGAGGTCACCTCGCTGGGATGCTGCAGGAACCCTGTGGTTTGTGAAGGCTGAGAGGAAGGAGATGGGGAGTTTGTTAACTGGCAGGCTGCTCCAGGTGCATTGAGCAGGAGGAGGGAAGGAATACAGTTGTGACTGGGTGAAGGAGGTGAAGGAAGTGGCCAGGAGAGAAGCTTGGGAGGAAAAAATCCTGGTCCAAGTGCTAGGGAGGGACAATGATCTTGGCAGAATTGTCAGGGGTGGACCGGATTTGAGCCAGGCAGAGAGGAGAGACAGTGCTGGCAGTAGCTCAAATGAGAAATTGCCAGAGCCTGGACTAGAGTTTTGGCACTTTGTAAAGAGAAGTGAGGGCTTCTGAGACAGAGAGAGGGAGGCAGTACACAGACTTGAGCGCATCTATCGCCGTCAATCAACGTAAAAGCCTAGCCAGGTTTAGAAGCCACGGCGAGTGAAACAGCAGGGACAACCTCCCAAACTTCTCAGTATTCACAGGTTTCCCACCCTTACCTGCGTTCACCAGAACAGGCCCATTCTCAGGCGATGGTTGGCTAAGGAAGTGCTGTGTGAGTGAGACCGGCCCAGTCCAGAGACCGAGGCTCTAAGTGATTCAAGCATGCGAGTGAGGATCCAACATCCATGAGGGAGGGCAAGGCGAGGACAGGGCCTGTGGCTACTCACTGCAGCAGGGATGCAGCCTGAGGTGCTGCTAAGTAAATATGTGTTGCTGCCTTACCTCACGCTGGCTCCTCATGGGCTCTGCGGCAAAGGTGAGTTTTTAGGAGGAATTAAATGGGGTGAGGGAGCTGGTCAGGGATCCAGGAAGAACATTCCAAGGGCAAGACAGTGCAGATACATTGGTAGCCATGAAACTGCAAAGTAACCCACAAGAAGATGCTGTAACTGATACGGAATCGACTTAGCTACAGTGGCTCTCCTAACTGCCTTTATATGGATCCAGTCCCATAAAGTTAAGGTGCACTTGACTCATTGTTTAGCTTGATCACATGCATGGGTGAGCAGGGGCTTAGCACATGCAGAGAGTATTTACTGTACTTAGTATGGAAAGCATCCAGTCTACAGATTTTTGCAAGTAAAATATTTAAGATTTCAAAGTAAACGGTGCATGTAGTTTTTCAGGAAGACTTTTTGCTGTTTTCCCTACAATCAGACTCATCCAGCACATTAGAGCAATGGCCTCATTTATATACAGCATTGGAAAGTGAGGGGAATAAATATTCTCTTCTTTCAGAAAAGGCGCAATTTACTAAAGGAGAGGAATTATGTAAAGCAACATGATTTACTTGCATCCTGAACTCTGTAAACAGTGTGAGTTATGCTGGATGCTGCTTTTGAAAAGATAACTGCAAAAGGAGGCCCCGTGCTTCATTTGGTGAATGAGTGACTCTATTGTATAATGTTGGGGTTTATTCCATTTCATACTGTGTACACAGTACTTACTGCATGGTTGTAAATGAGGAAGTTCGGAAATAGATCTTTCCTGAAGGCAATTGCTTTCCCAATAGTGATAGAAAACGCCATGCGTGGCAGCCTCAGAAGGTTATTATTTTAATACCTCTTGCTTGTTGTGTAGCAGCATGTCTGCATGAGCTCTCCCTCTCTCTCTCTTACACCCATGCCGTTGTCCAATCCTGCTGCTACTTTCTCCACAGCTTGGAAAATCTTCCCCTTCTTTTCTGGCCCAGCAGCTAATACCTGTATCCAGGCCCGAGTCATCTCCTGTCCAGGCTCCAGCAACCCTCTCTACTGTGCTTATCCCACCAGTCCATCCAGAAATACCCTCCTCTGTCAGGCAGACCATGCCACCCCCACTGGCCTCCTCTTGCCCATTGTATCTGGTTTAATCACCTGCTCCTCACCTCCAAGGTCTAACCCGGCCTGACCTAGAAGCTTGTCTCATAGCCAGTGCCCTTCACTCCTCCAGTGTTACCAGCCTCCCAGCTCCTTCTCCCATTCTGTCTGTGCAGGGAACAACCTCCTGCTCCCAGCCGCTCTGTGTCCCCAGGCTCCTCATTCCCACAGGGCTGGCTGGAAGAGTAGAACATCCTTTTGTGAAAAATCTTGACGTTTGGGAATAAATTTGCATGCTGCACTGGAACAAAGTGAGAGTGAGGGAGACCCTGATGCTTGCAAATGGCCAAGGGCTTAATCAGGGATTTGAACCTGAGTCTCACACATCCCACAGCATGCCTGACCCTGGGCTAGTCCACTTGGGGCTTGCTCTGGTTCTCTCTGTTGGACCAGTTATTTCATCCCAGGCCTGAGAAATCTTCCTGACAAAAGGCTCATCGAAACTGATAGGGTTCTGTGAAAAGTTTCAGATTTGACAAATCGGCATTTTCCAATAAAGAAACATTCTGTAGAAAAATGCAGATATTTGACTCAGCGCACATGCCCCAATGCTGTCTTTTCTCTGGCCGTCCTAGTGCATAAGGTGTTTCTATATTTCTTTTCTAGCCTGTAAGCTCCCCGGGGCCACAGCACTCACGGTAATGGTGCTTTGTCCGGCACTTAGTGGCATGTTCTCACTGAGCAGCACACAGCCACGACAGAGACGGGGAAACCTAATGGGAAAGGGAACAGACAGCACAGAGGGAAGGAGATGTTTCTGGCTGTAGGCAAATTCTGTGCTTAAAGAGAGAGGCACCTGCTGTGCCCTCTGTTATAACAATGCTCCAGATACTGAGGCAGGTACATGCCTGGACCTTCAATTTGCAGTATTCAATCTCAGCACTCGTAGCTAAAGTATGCACCCATCTGCGGACGGGATGTATGACTCGCTGCCCGGGTGTGTAATGCAAGAAGTCCTGTTGTAGCTTTCCAAGCACAAAATGTGAAGCTCTTCCAAAAGAAAAAAAGTTCTGATCCCAAATTGTGCTCTGGCTTCCTTCCCAGGCGTGACATTCTTGGCAGAGCTGGGAGTGGAGGAGGGGAAGAGCAACAGCAGCTCTCTGAGGTTCTAGAGCTGTTGTTCCTTCAATTTTTCAAGTCTCTCTTTGTATTTGTTCTACACGAGCTTGAAACTAAGCAGGGTTAATAGCCCTCCCCACTCTGTCCTAGTGAGATGAAACTACCATTGGGAGACCCAGGACAATTTTTATATAGGATTAGAAAACAAAAATCAATATTTAATTATCTGTAAGCTTTTTGTGTCACTGCATCCTTAGCTCACTAACTGTGAGTGCTGGCTGCCAGGAAGAGAGTGAGTCATTAAAGGTGCAGTATCTTTTACTGGCCTTTTATGGGTCTGCAGTAAATAGAGAACATTCTCACTTCTCACACACTGCTCTGGTTATTTATCTTTACAATCTCTATTTACCTATATTTATGGTAGATTTCTCTCATATACTATATGGCTAGGTTAACTTTAACAGAGTTCATTAAAGCAAGTACTTAACAAAACTTTGGAACATTCTCATCCGGATAGAGGGCAAGAATCTGAATTGCAGAAGAGAAGGAGATTTTTTAAGCACATTCTTGAGATTCTCAATGCACACTAAATCGTTTTATTACTGCAGCTGGCTCCAGAGTAGCACAAGATTGGGAGGTTTAGACCTGTATTGCACCTTAAACATCTCTGCCTCAGAGTTCCCATCTGTAAATGGGTGCAATGCACTGTAACTGACACCATAGCAGCTACAGGGCAGGGGCTGTCTCTTTAATGAATGCTTGTACAGCATCTAGCACATTGGGGTCTGGGCCTTGGCCCTGACTGAAGTCTTTATGCACCACTGCCATGTAAATAAAAAACCACAGTAACATTTCAAAGTGGAGGCTGGGAGGATGAATAAGTCAAATTAATCCCTCTGTGAGTCCATTGGAATGAAAACGGTTACACTAAGGCTGAACTCAGGCCCAGTGCTCCTGAGGTACTAAGTCCAGGCAAGCTCTGTTCCTGAACCCCGCACCGCAGTCTTGTGTCAGCCGAGTGGATTTCCCTGTTCATTGCCTGGTCCCAACAATCCATTTTTCATTTTTTTTTAAAAAACAAAAAGTCAAAAATGTTTTTGTTTTATTTCTAAGCCTTAACTGTGAGAGAGAAATGTTTCAATGACACTGAATTTAGAAACAAAAAGTCATTTGGAACTGAAAAAAACAAAGCCTTTTGTTTTGAACATGTCGCAAGGCAGCCTTTTGATAGTGTTCAAGAACATTTGGGAGGCTTTTGCCTGGACTGAAACAATTCAGGGAATTCAGCATCAGATGGGGGAAATGTTTCAATCAACCCAAATCTGCATTTTTTGTTGTTGGAAAAAAAGCTGTCTGAAAAATGTCGCTCAGCAAGTCAGAGTCAGACCTTGCTGTGCCAGAGAACCCCTGCGTGGCCTCCCTTGGCAGGCCCTCATCGGTACCATAGGGATGGCACTTCCCAAGCTCACAGGAGGGCCATGAGGATAAACCCATGGATGCTTGCAAGGTGATCAGACACTTTGGCAACAGGATACACGGAGTTTGGAGCTGTGTCGTAGACCCAGCCTTTCAGAAGGGTAGTGAAGGGGAGGGGCACAGAGAGAGCTCGGTCCAAGCTCATAGTCCTGAAATACAGCCCCCTTCCATGTCTGTGTCTTTGCCAAAACAGTTGGGTAACCACACGGCCGTAATGTTGTGGCTCTCAGCAGGCAGCGAAGACTTGAGCTGTCACTGTGTGTGTACGGTTTGCCTGACCCTCTCCCTTGGCTCCCACGAATCGTTTTCCCAGCCAGTCATGCTCTTTCTCGCCCGAGCCCTGCTGCCCTATAGCTGACCAAGGTGTGCTCTCGTACGGGCATGTAAACGTGTGGACTACCCCTGGGGCGCCCCCTGCTGGTTGCTTCGGGAAATTAGTTCGATTCCAGCTATGGAGCGCCCTCTGCAGGCCGGTGATCCACCTGTCCTCTGCTGGCCCCGGGCCCCTTTACCTGGGTCTCCCCCCCTCCCAGGGGAACCCCACCCCACTACCCCCACTTTGCCTCAGTATTGGCTACTGCCCAGTCATTGTCTAGCCCCCACGCCCTGGGGCAGACTGCAGTATCAGCCACTCATCACAGGCAAAGGAGTTTTGGCCTGGCTGCCTTTACCCGCCCTCTGGCTGCCCCTCTGCAAGCCCAGTACCTTGGAGGCCTAGAATTAGGCCCTGCAGCCTGGGGAGTTGCTGGCCTAGCGCTTCCCAGCTCCTAAGGCTTTTCCCCCCAGTTCTGCTTTCCTTTAGGTCCCCTAGGTGAGTCTCCGAGCAGCCAGGCCTGTCTCCCTCTCCAGTCAGAGAGAGACTCTTGGCCTTCTGGCTTCACTGCCTCTTATAGGGGCCTGCTCGGCCTGATTGGAGCATGGCCACAGCTGAGTCCACTTTCCCCAATCAGCCCAGGCTTTGGGCCCCAGCCTACAGGCTGCTTTCTCCAGGCCCAGCCCCTTCCCAGGGCTGCTTTTAACCCGTGCAAGGCAGGAGCAGAGGTCCACTCTGCTACAGGGCACCACCGAGAAGCTGCTAACGAAGATAACTTTTACTTCTCCCATCTGCATATCCAAATAACTCCACATAGTGCTTGTTACCATATTGGGATGACAATAAAATAAATACATTGAAAAGCCAAACCTTTGCCCCCACTGGGAGAGGGGCTGTCAATTAGCCAGTCTTTTTGCTGCAGTCGTTAATTTTTCACAAGCCTCCCTTATTTTCACTGGTTCCCCTGGTTAACAGTGATGAGCAGCCACTTACGCCATAATAAGTTCCACAAATTCACAGATGCACCAGGCTGTTTAAGCAGGGAAATTGAGCAGCATATGTCTGAATGGTTAATTGACTTAATTGCTGTTAGTTGGACTATTAGCACACTTGATCCACCCCACTGACCACAATACTTTCTTAATGGGGTTCATTTTATTTGGATGCCAAGCTCCAGTTACCATTACAGGGAAATTTCCAATTGCTGATTCCCTCATAAATAGATAATTGTAGTCATAGGCTAAATAAAGCCAGCAGGCTTTAATAATGAACAGCATTTGACTAAGAGCCTTTAAAGGATGATGGAAGGTTCTTTAAAGTCTTTAGCTATTCTTGAAATGTAAATAATCTTTGATGCTTCTATTTTTAATGATGCTGCATCCTTTCTCCAATAGAACTAAACACTGAGAGGTAAAGCTGCATCCTACTGCGAGATAATGTCCAGAGTAAATAAAATGCAAAAAGCTCTCCTGAGTTCTCTCTCTCACCTCCCCCAAGCCATCAGGTTTTGATACAAATCTGTGCGGAGTTTTTCTTTTCTAAGCAGCTACAGGTGTGTTAGTGGCCTGACTAGATGTTTTTTCTCATGGTGCAGATTCCCACTTAGAAACATTAATGGAAATCTTGTGCACAAACGTATTTTTTTAATGAAATTTTCAACACTCTTACTACAAAAAGCAACTCTGGACCACATTCTGCCCTCCCTTAGGTGGAAGGAGCTGGTGTTGACTTTGCTGGGAGTTGTGTGGACAGACTCTGGTCCTGAACCATGCATTACGAATGTTTATATCTATAGGTCATGCATAAAACTTCAAAAAATCTCAGCAAGAAGCCTCAGATACCATAGCTTGCCAGGCCAGAAGGGACCACTATGATGATCTAGTCTAACCAAGAACGTCACCCTGGGATCTGAACAAGGCGGAGGCACTGGGTGTCTCGGATGTAGGCTGGCTGGGAAGTGGGTCACCCTGCCGTGTTTTCAGTGTCCAGAGAATGATGTATGTTTCTGTGGCTAAGGAGACTGATGCACTGCATGTGTTCTGGATGGCATTTTCAAGTGCTTCAAGTTTTGTATCCAAGTCTCTGTTTTTTTCAGCCTTCCCAACTCTCACCTTGCTCGTAAGCTCCAGGAGCTGAGCCCAGTTTAACTTGAGAAGATGGTTTGGTTTGTAAATAATTCCCCCAGTGTAAAATCAGGGGAGACAATTTTGGTGGGGCGCAGACCATTGTCACAACCTTGTGATTCAAATACTGCAAAGTGGAATTCATTAAATCTACCATAAATAAATAATGTACCAGTCAAGATCTATTTCTGTCCCAAGGAAAATGTTTAGGGCAAATGTGAGCAACTAAGGTGATGAATTGAGAGTGAAAAGGACTTTTCAGCTTTAACTCCAGCATTGCTACTTGCTCTAGAGAAACTATAATTATTCCAGGTTATTCTTAACTGATCTAGTAAAATGAACCTGCCCTGCTCTGTCCACAGTAGTTCCCTGTGATTTCCTAATTCATGCAGAGACAAAATTACTTCTAGCTAGTCTGTTAATCTTTAATTCCTAACCACGAGCTCATTTACTCTGCACTGGTTCCCTACTGGTGCCAAACAGGGAGAATTACATTAGTTATTTTCAGCTAATAGGGGACTAGTTAAAATTAATGTCATCTTTGAGGGTAGGCTAATTGTCTGCAAATGTCTCAGTGGTGCAGCCCGTAGCTGGGTGGTGCAGGTTGGAAATGCACAGAGATTAGGGGAGGAGAGATTTATACATTTGCTGTAATGAAACCTCTGTTTTGCGCTAATCAAGGCACCGGTCTGTGGAACAAATGCCTTGCTACTTACTCTGGCAAAATTTCATAGTTTGCACTGGGATGCACAAATACCTGGTTTGGGAGGAGCAGAGAACTTGCTTTGTTCAGCAACACAGCCTCAGAATTCCCACTCTGCTAGCGTCCATGCTATGGGGTCCTTCGCTAATGGCCAAATTCTTGAGAGCAGCACACAGCTCGAGCAGCCAGGCTTTAAAGCAGAGGTGCCCCGATGGCTTCGCATGCAGGGAACAAGTTACAGAGCCACTGTCAATCCGCTCTGCACCCAATAATGCAGCTCCAGTGGCTTTATCAGCTCTTGTGTTCCTCATGTACCAGAGACAACATCCAGTGGATGCACTAGACATGCCCATGCTCCCCCAAGTCAGCTGTCCCTCACCCCCAAACAACATGAGAGGGGCCCTGATGGAGCTGAGCTGTGCTCTGTGCTGGGGCAGGAATCTCCATGCACCACCTTTCTGTTTCCTGGCAGCTGTGCTGCGTGCTGGTGCTTTCCCCTCCAGGAAAGTAGGAAGAGTAACTGTGCTGCTCTGTGCCTGGTATGCTCGTTTTGTCTCTCACACAGTAACAGATGCCCACACACAAGTTGGGCTGAAGATAAAGACAAAGACCCTGAACTTGGCTCTGTGATCCGCAGGACACCCAGGGAGAGGGCAGAGTACAATCAAACTCCTGCTGAGCCTGGTCACAGAATTAGGCCCATGACCAGGTTTGCACCCTATTCAAAGATGTGGCGGAAGGGTCAATGAGCATGACAGCAGTTCAAAGCCTAGAACTCCTGCATCTGAACATTTTGCCTGCCAGATAAATGTCCCATCCCTGATATAGGCACTACAATCAACACCTGGTAGGCAATGGAGTGAATCACAGATCTGAATTGCCTCGAGGACCTCGTGTTCAAAGGCAGCCTGAATCTGAACTGAACTTCAGCTACAAATGTTGTTTAACCCCAAGCAATAAATAGAGACGTAGCATCCATTTCTTCCCCATTAGCACCACTGTCGCTGACACCATGCTGCTCACAACTGACCAGGTAGCTTCACCCCTAGTGACAGCCAGAACCCTGTGCAAACGTATTGGTACAGACCAATTATTGATGTAAATGGTGAGGTCAGTCAGTCTGCTCCTCAGACCAAGAGCAAATGAAAAGCAGATGGTGGTTTTGGCAGAGGCAAGGTCTCGGGATATGAAATAGTTTCACCTGAGGCCTTCACCTCCTACGAATTCCTTTGAAAATGATCAAAGCCAGGCAGAGTATTTCGCCTCTCCATTGCCTATCTGCTTGAGCCTATTTCAGCCCAGGGAGTCTAAAGGGACAGTGTACTTTATTTTAAAATAGACTTTGGCATATTTGCCTGACCACCCAAAACAGCTGGTTTTATATATTTCTGATGCTAGCCTGAAGAGCAGAAACGGTGCTAATAATAAGCAAAAGTAACTAATAATCAGTTTAATACAATACATAAGTACTGTGTAGTACTTAGGAAGTTGGCATATCCAAAATTATTACCAGAAACCCAATCTTAATCCTTTTTAAGTTAGGGGGGAAATGGATCAAAAATTACGATGATATCAAGCAGAAAATAATCTTCTGTCTGCATTGCACTGATAAAAAATAGAATATATAATTACCATGTAAACCCTGCTTATGTGTGTGATTATATGTTGCTGCCATCTCCAGGTCCTCACTGTAAATGACTTAATTGGGTTTATCCCGATACACGAGTACACAGAGAAGGAGTGAGCCTCTCTGATCTGGCAATGATGCCGATCCGTGCATCCAAAGGCCTCCACTAACCCAGAGCATTCCAGATCAGGTCCACTAATCACAGCAGGACTTTCAGCCTCCCACACCCTGCACCTGGAATGGGGAAATCCGAGGAGCGTGCTAAGTTTTAAACAAGTGCACACAACTTCCCACCAAGTTCTAATATGAGGTTGAAGTAAACAATCACTATCATTCCTCCCTTGTCTGCCTGCTGAGCCCTGGACTAACACCATAGTGATCATTTATATTTACAGATAATTTCAAGATTTCTGGGGCTGCAGCTTGTTAAGGGCTCTCTGCAGCACTATCTCTCGTCAGGGCTCCTTGCCTTGCTGCACGGTCCCAGCTGGGTCCCAAGTTTTATTATTATTGTTAGATCGCATTATGGCAGCGCCAACTCACTCCAGTCAAAGCTCAGGCCCCCACTGTGCTGAGCACTTTGCAGACACATGGCAGACAGTCCCTGCCCCAGAGAGCTTACAGTCTTGCTAACAGCTTCGTTTTCATTTCCCTCTCCCCTGTCTGTGACTATATCCTTTCTTCTTCCGTGGTGCATACTAGTTCCACCTCCCTCTTTCTCTTCCCTTCCTCTCTGTAGCTCTACTTTGTTCTCTCTTTCATAGTTACATGGAAAGCAGTTAGCAAAGTTTAGCTGAATTATCTTACAAAAATATTAAATTCACTCAGTGTGGAGAAAAGCCCCAATGCTGCTAATCACGTCTGTATTTAGAAGGTGCCCATGCCTGAAGGGCTATCGAAATCAATAATGGAAGCAGAGGGGAAGGACAAAAGACTGCAATACCATGTCTAGATGCTAAAGTACTTGAAAATCAAGTCATGGGATTAGCTCCACATAAGGACAGACTGGGCAGACATACAACAACCAGTGTTCAGGATTGAAAGCAAATTGCAAAAACTCAGGAAAGCTGGCAGAGCTAAAAGGATGCGCTCTCTTTGTTGCTCTGAATAGTGCTGAGATAGATAAGTCACTGCCTAGAAAAGAAACATGGGATGCAAAATTTCAGGGAATTATGGAAGATGACTGTGAGGCAGGAATTCTCCCAAGTTCACACATCACCAACTCCTTCTCACCATCGCCGGCAGAGAATTCCCAGGGAAAGCAATCGCACGTCTATTGCACGCCACTGAATACTAACAGAAAGGAATCCTGCAGCCCAGCCTCTGCTGGGGAAAATATGAGCGAACACACTGCTCATGCATTCTCAGGCCTGGGCAGATACCCATATGACTGGTGACACATATGTACATAAAACCTAAGAGAAAATTCATATAGGGTGTTGACTCAGCCTATGCTGTGCTGGCAGAAACTTCCCCAAATCTATGAAATAAGGTGTAAAGGTGTTTTTTCTCTGAGCCATACCCTGGTGACATGCCTTGCTAATATCCAGAATAAAGCCCTACAATCACAACATAGCCAATAGACAGATGAGATCCATGGGCATCTTATAATTGGTATACACAGATACTTATTATACAAGTGATTGTGGATCTGAACTTTCATACACAGATTCTGTAGGTACACTGACATCCCTGAGTAAGTGTTCAGGTGTTATTTATTCGATGTGTAAATAATACTCTGGTTTCTGTGGTAAATTATGTTTTGGGACAAGGTTATTTTTGTCTCTGTTGCTTGTGCATTTCAAGTAGCTCATTGGGTAAAGCCCAGTGATCCTAAAAGCCATCTCAGCACTATATGCATTTTATTATGTATAAATATGTTGCACCAGCTTCCCTTGTTCTTACCTATATACCTTGTAACAATAGCAAACTTATACACCCATGTATGTTCCTTTATATTGTACATTATATTTACTAGAACAGAGAGAATAGTTTTTCAATAAGTTTGGCCGTTTTTCTGTTCATGGTATTTAAGTGAACAGAAAGCAAAATTCCCAAATGTATTAATTGATCTAAAATGTTCTTGATTTTGTTTGGTGAGTAATTCTTGTTCTGCAGAACACTTGAATTGAAAATTGCAATTATTACCACAATCAAATATACAATTTGCCTGGTAAGTTACAAGTAACCAATGTCATAACTAACCTATATAACTCCATCCGACGAAGTGGGTATTCACCCACGAAAGCTCATGGTCCAAAACATCTGTTAGTCTAGAGGTGCCACAGGACTCTTTGCTGCTTTTACAGATCCAGACTAACACGGCTGCCCCTCTGATACTATATAACTCCAGTAACATCACAATTACATATGTTAGACACAGTCTATGTTGTATAAATGAGGAATATGGATGGTAATATTTGCAATGCATGCTAACCTGCAGAGTGTGGATGCTGAATTTCACCATGGCAGATACGATTCAATTTACATTCAGTGAAGATTCAAGCATTTGACCTCAACAGTCACGGCAGTGACAATGGAGGCTCTGATCAATGTGTGTAATTCCTGTTAAGGTTTATATTGTTCCAAGAACTTGTCAGGAAATGATTTTATCTATCAAAAAATTCAGACTAAATTAAAATAATTTTGCTTTAATCAAAAATTTTCCATAAAAAATTTTGGATTTTTCATTAAAAAACAAAATCCCTCAGTTTTTGGCTTTAAACAAAACAAAGCAAAACAAGATGTTGGTGATTGGGTTTTTGGTTCTTCAATGAAAATCTGAATGTTTTATTTGAAAAAAATTCTGAAAATAATTTGTTTTCCGGCAAATCCAAACTCCATTTTTTTCCAAAGAAAATAACTTCTTTGCTGACAACAAGGCCAACCATTTCTAGTTGTGGCTGGGTTATTTGAGCTGATCTCTGGAAAGTGAGGGGTCTGTTTATTTGTTTAGTATAATTTAAAGATTGGCAAGGCTGCCTAGACCATGGGATGGGGGCTCTTTTATTATAGATTGATTGATTGACTTGAATTTTTATAATCAATTATATTCACAGAAATGGCCCAAGATACAGTCAAATCAAAATTTGATTTGGAATTTGAACAAATATCTGCTGTCTTTTCCACCATTCCTTCAGCTCCAACGCTTACCTGTGAATTAATCTTGTAAATATCCCTATTCAAGCAAACAAATTTAAAGAAAGGAAATCATGCAAAGAGGGAAAATATCAATTTCCATCATTTTCCTATGGAAATATGTATAATTTAATAAATTCTGATTTCTCAGGATCCAAAGTCCATTTGATAGTAAAGGTCAGAATCATTTCCATCCACGCAGATAAGCTTCCAGTTATAGTTGGCCAGGACTGTCAGGAATATACATATTCATTGACTCAGACAATTAACATTTAAGCTACATCAAAACTAGAAGCTGTGAAGACACTGTGCTCCACTCCTGATTGTTCTTGGCTCTTAACCTATATTTTCCTCACTCTGCACACCAACTCCAGTTGGGTGATGTTCTGCTATCCTTCCAGAAGCGTTCCTCACACTCTAAACACCAAAGTACTGGCCCATTTCTTTATTCCTAGACCTTCTCCTCACCCAGACCACTTACTCCCCAGAGTCCCCACCCCATAATGTAGAATGTGGATACAACAGCTTCCACCGTGTATCTGGAAAGACTGCTTTGCTGCTGCTGGTGCACGTAACACATCTTCCCAAACTGATGTAATACAAAGGACAATACTGCTTCTGACCTATCTGCAAGTCAATTGTTTATCCACCTTATAGCACGGTTATCCAGACAATACCTCGCCAATGAGATTGCAGTGCAATGCTGTGTCACAGCTGTTCCTAAGATCCAGATAAATGATACCAGCTGCCGTACTAGTTTGTTTTGTCACAAAAGGCTGTGGGGCTGGGTGGGCACAAATTCTGCTTCCCAAACCAGGTTGGCTACCCTACAGCCTTTTCTTTCCCCTAGTCGAGCAGTAATTGAGTCATTACCATTTTCAAGCATTTTACCTGCGAGACAAGTCAGGCTAATAAGCTGGTAATTCCTGTCTTTAAAGACCGGAAGAAAATTAACTATCTTGCAGTACTGAAACCCCACCCAGTGTCTAAGATATGCCAGACTTTAGCAGTAGAATTTTCACTCTTTTTGCAGCTAATTCCTACAGCACCCAGGCATGTTTCCCATCTGTTCCTAGACGCCGCATTTCTGAATTTTTAAAAAATCATGTGCAGCCCCCTTAATGCAACCTAGACTTACTCTTTACTATGTATAGTATGCACTGAAATGGACTCTGTGTGTCTCAGATCCCATTTCTCTCCTAACAGAAGTGGCTAAACCAGATCAAATACAAATATTGATGTTAAGGGTTCTTCTTTTATCGAGTCTGCTGTGCCACATGTCCCAACTTCATCTCATGTCCTTCTCCCCCATCAATATATTTGAAAATCTCTTGCTTCTTGTCACTCCTTTAGCCAATAGGACCTCATTGATTTTTTTTTTATTTTCTTAATTTTTCTTAATATGCTGGACTGATGTCAGATAGAGGGTGAGTTTCTCTGCATCATATTTATGATGCAGTTTCGTATTCCTCACTAAGTCCCCAATTCAGCAAAGTGTTTAAGTCACCTTGAGCCATTGGTCCATCAGCCCTCACAGAGACAGCTCAGATCACAATGTGCTGTCCATGTTGTCCTAGGCAGGCCCTCAGTCACCCACTGGCCAGGCAGTCAGTGGCACTGGCCACCCAATCAGCATAGCGCACCGCAGCCCAGAACCCCTGAGCACAAGCAATTTACTAGCCTCGGACTCCCAAGTAGCTGGGATTACAGGCACGTGACAGCACCTGGCAGTGTTTAAACATGTGCTTAAAATACAAAATGTTCTGATGCATGGTGGCCTCCTGGACTAGTGATGGTGTGTATCCCAGAATGCATCAGGCCATTGAGTATGATGATGGAAAAAAGGATCAGAAAGCCCAGAAAGAAAAAAAGCTCTATGGAAAGGGAGAAAGAGTGTAAAATCTTCCAAAGATCTCATACTGTGTCTCATTCCCAGTCACTTTACTAATGTCAGAGACATTCTCATTGTCCAGCACTGGAACAGAATGTCTATTTCACTGGTGATTGTTTCCTGCTATCCCCTGCACTCTTGGATTTAGAAGAAAGCTGCAGACTATCTAAACCACAACTTGCACTTCCCTGATGGAACAGTCCGTTCTCTGTAAATCTGCATCTGATAAGAATCTATCACAGGCTGCAGTATAGACGGCTTTTTTAAAAGAGATTGTCCATACAATATAAAGCCTCCATTTTAGAGTGCTCAGTCAAGGAATAGCACCTGAGGATGGGGAACGTCTAAGGGAAATCTGTGAATGGACTGGAAAAGTCATGGGCTTAGGATCACATTGCGTCTGCTGAAAGATCCTTTGTAAATGAAGGTATTATTGGTTGGGGTAACTGATTCGCCTCTTGGCTCAGAGTTGGAGTGCTCTCTGGGCTGGGACTGTCTCCGGGTTAGACTGGGAAAGGCAGAGACAGAGGAGCTGAAAGGCCAGAATTGTTTAAGAAGTAGGATAAAGCTTGGCTGGTAATGAAGAGACAAAGGCAGCAGTGCGCTGAACATACAGGTGAGATGATAGTCCCACACAGCAGGTCCTCTTTCTCCTGACAGCTGTCTTTACAGGGATGTGACCCTTGGAGGACCCATATTCCTCCCCCACCCCCATACTGAGGAAGGTAGCACAGGATGCTAGCAGCATGCTTCCCCCTTTTGGGGAGTGTCAAAGAATCGACTCACTGCTGGAGCCCCGTGGCACAGCGGTCTCTCCCCTTCTAGTGCCCCCTGCCAACAGTCGCTCTGGTCCTGCAGGGCTCCCCCTCTGCTTGTGGCTCAGCCCTCCAGATAGGTCACTTTGCCCCACTGCTTCCAGGGTAACAGATCATCCAACAAAACACATCCAGCCCCTCCGTCTGGCCTGCTGCCCTCCATCCTGGGTCAGAGGTTCATACATGCCTCTCCCAGGACTCCCAGGCGTCCTTTCCCCTTCTGAGGGGCTCCAACCTACCTTACCACTGGCCGGTAGGGGAGCCCAGGCCCGATCTCTATGCTGGGTTCCAGGCCAGGGACACTAGGGCAGGCAGTCAAGGGTCATGTCACCAGACTCCTTGCTGCCTTGTCCATGGATTTCTTCCTGCTGTTCCCTGTCAGCAGACTTGTCATGGGCGGCCTGCCCCTTTAAGGGCTGGAGGCCCAGAGCTGGCCAGCACCATTCAATTAGCCCTGCCTGCCCCATCTGGGCTGAGGTCTGGAGCTTAGTTAGTAGAACCAGCTGGGTTTGGAGTCACTGTTGCTGCTAGAAAGAGACAAGGAGAAAGGGGATGCTCAGAGAGAGAGACTGACTGAGAACCTACCTACAGCATCTGCTGGGGAAAGGGCTCCAGGCGAACAAGTCCTGGCAGATCCCAGCACGAGGACTGGAAGCCTGGGCTTGCTGGGGATTTGAGAACTTGTATTGTGAATATTCTGGTTAGTTATAGAAATCCAGCCCCAAATGGGGGTGCTGCTGAACTTGAGAAGGGTTTGTTCTGGAAGTTTGCTTAAGGGCCCTAGGCTGAAGAAGAGAGAAACTGAGTCAGAGGACCTGCAGAGTATCCTAGGGCAATGTGGGAGGCCTTAGGAGGCAGCTGGCCCATTCACAAGGCCTCTCCACGCTCACTCATGTTGTACACAGGGCTACCCCTGCCTGGAGCCCCTCAGTAAATCCAAACCAAAAGTATAGGCTTAAACTGACCTCTTCTCTCCTCGGGAAGGCTTGACCTTTCACCTCTCTGCTGTCAATTGAGTGACTCCCAGGGCTCATTCCCTGGGACTCCAGCTGCTGCTCCTTTAGTAGGGCTTCTCACCAGAGCTTGCTCCACACTAGTTGCCACTCCAGTCTCTCCTGGCCTCCTGGTAGACTCCTTTCCTCAGGAGAGGATCCCAGGCCAGCTGTCCATATGGGCTTTCTCCTTGACCCTCCTTAACTTCTGCGTACGGAGAGACCCCTTTTTATTGCCATGGGGCCTGCTATTGAGTCTGAAAAAATGTCTGCAGCCAGTGGGCACACATCCCAGATCCAGTGTAACGCGAGCATTGCCGCGACTAGCACAGCCAGCATGGCAACTACAGAACCAGATTCTTTTTCAGAGGTACTAGTGTCTAATTCTGGTATGCGACGTGCCATCCCTGCTCTTCTGGTTTGGGACCCATCAGCTCCCAGGTCAGCCTGGAGCAGTTGAAAGAAGCAGGCGGGGAATTACTGTCAGGGAAGGGGCATTTTCTGCTCCCGTTGGTGAGTGCAGAGAGAAGCTGCAGGCAGAGGACTGCCTCCATTATAGGGAACTGGGGCCTATTTGTGACCTTCTTTCTCTACTAAAGTTCCCGGCAGTGGTGGATGCAGGGCACCTGGGACCCTCAGAAGGTGCTTTGGGGCCTCTTCCAGGCAGAGAAGGTCTGTAATCCCAGGTGGGAGGTAGGGAATATGCTCCTGGGTGGCGTGTGTCAAAGCAGGAACAAGGAGGGGAGGGGGGTTGCATGAAAGCCTTAGGGTAGCTCCTATGTTGCACAGGCAGCTTTAACTCTGGCATTTCCTAACTACTGTGTCCTTGACTCTCAACCTTAACACTCTGTTAATGGAGATGGTTGGGTTGGTTGGTTTGGTTCATTTAATTATGAAATACGTGATGATATAAATATCCCTAGTCGAGTGTGTATTCTCCCTAGTATGGATGTGGTTACTCCCCATGCCCCCTCTGGCCCCTCCACACATACACGAGCACTCAGCTCATTTAGCACATGGAGTTTTTTTCCCCTGATGTGCTTAAAAACAAGTTGCCCCATTATTAAAAATAGAGACTGGTGCAACGTGACTCCACAGTCTTAAGGGCAAATCTGCACATTGTACATCAGTGCTTCAAGCACACATCTGAAGTAATCAATAGTTCAAGTATATGCCTATATTTATTACGTATTCAATCAACTAGCTTGTGCTCTTTCATCAATATGTTAAGTGATAATAAAATTCTCTTAACTACAGAAAATATTAGACACTGTATAACAAGGAATTGAGCATTAGCATGTGCAACTATCAAGCTACAAAGAAACAGCAGGAGGGAATTGTACACTGTTCTCCTGCTTAAGCCCACCTTGTGTGATTAAAGGAAAACAAAATGCCATATAGAAGAGATTAAAAACATCTTGTGCTAATATAGATCTAAAGTCATCAAAGTGGGAGAAGATTAGAATGAGCCAATTCCCGATTTCAAGTTGTCGTGTTGTTTGAAAGGGCCTACATGGAAGCCTTCTGCTCTGCAGGGCTTTCAGATGGCAGGTTTATCTTAACAAAGAGGGATCTGAGTCAGACTATCGGCCCCTTACCAGCAAAGGCAATGGGTCTGACTGCACACATCTGGCAGAAGAATTCTGCATATGAAGGCACTGTAGGATGTCAAATGTCCCCATGATCTGATGAACAGCGTAGTGTAAGCTCGAAAGCTTGTCTCTCTCACTCATAGAAATTGATCCAATAGAAGGTATTACCTCCCCTGCCTCGTCCCCCTCATGAACCAGAGACAGTTGTAGTGCTGCATATGAGTTTTGTGGGGAATGTCACCGCAGGACAGCGAGCAGTCCTAGAGAAAGGAAAGGTGGCCTTGTGGAGAAAGCACAGTCCTGGGACTTAGCAAGTGTGGGGTCAATTGACAGATCTACCCCAAATTTCCTGTGTGGGCTTGGACAAGTCCCTAAGTCACCACATCTATAAAGTGGGATTAACAATCCTTTTTTTGTCCTTAGCTAGTCAGCATTTGGGGGAGTGAAATTCTCTTACTATATGTTTGCCCAATGCCTCATATAATGTGGGTCCCAATCCTGGTTGGAGCATCTAGGTTCTTCTATAATAATAATAATCTTTACAGAAAGTCTGCTGCCTGCATCTGAATTACTGCTCTTCAATACAGAACAACTGTAGTAATCTGAAATCTACAATCTGGGGCATTCTGGATTTCAGCTGTCCAGAGGCAATCAGTAAATAATGTGGGGAAAGGAAGGCTTGTCCATGTCTAAAAAGAACTGTGTTTGAGTAAATTGCACAATTACATCAGAATCCTGCAATTCCCACTCCACTAATAAGCTAGGAATAAAAGCAAGCACCCACCATGTGCAATTCAATGAATATGTTCCACATATGCCAGCAAAACGGAATGCAGTGTCAGCCAGTTCCATGTCTGGTGAGCGTCTGTGATGAGATTTGCAGGAGGAAGACATAGAGGGTGCTTTAGAATTTCGAGGTGCTCCTCGCTGGGACAAGCACGGCCTTTGACAGTACTTTATCATGCAACTGAGAAAACTTAACTGGATCCATCTGGTTGCTGGGAAAGAGGAAATCAGTGGGTGGTAGGTCTGAGGACTTCAGACAGAACTGAGGATGAATATCTATGATTCTATGGTATAAGACTGAATGTTTTTCTGCTTTGTTAACCTGCCTTTCCAGAAAAATGTCAGGGCTGGAGACACATTCTGGGTCACCCTCACTCATACGCTTACAGCATAACAGCTTTAAATACACAGGGAAACACAGCAGCTGAAAAACACTACATTACAATTTACAGTGTGTTAATGAGCAGTCTGGTACATATGGGTATAAATGACAGTGCTCCAAATTAATATCAGGGTCATTAATGCAAACAGCAGCAGGGGAAATAATTAGGATGAATTACAGCTAGGTGGCTGCATTGACTATTTTGTGAGTGTGTAAAGTTTTTAGTTTTTCTCTGAAGTCAGCTAGCTTGTTGGGCGAGAAGATGCTTCTCAGATGATGTCTGTGTTGCAGCTGCATGCAAACAAACCAATCAGAGCTGGCAGTTCTGTGTTGTTCTGTTGCTGCTGTTCAATTAACAGCTGAAACTGCCTATGGCTGTTAACAGAAAATAGTGTATTTTTACAGTCAGATTTGAAAGGACACTTTATTCAGTGTTACTTTTAATAGAGCTGAATTGCGAAGTCTCCTGCCCATGTGAGGAGGGTGCTACATAAAGGCATTGCCTTGCTATTAGTTCTAGTTTATTATGATCATTGTTATTATTTATTGGCTTGGAGACCTGGCAGGCCATCGATTTGTTTCCGAGGAGCCCAAATGAGGCAACTTAGTTATATGTCATCTTCGACTGAAGTTGGCACTGGCATTCTCCCCTGTACACCGATTATGGCCGTGCAGCCTGTGGTAGCAGGTTTGGTTGAAGCATTCTTTGAAAGCGAAGTAGGTGATGACAGAAGCCTTGTTTTTTGCTGGTCTGAGAGACTGTGCTGAAGTTTGACTTTGGCCAGCTCCATACCCCTTATGGGAACACCTTCCGGCTCTGAGCTTCACACAGACACGCTTGAATGGGAAACAGAACAGTCTGAGCGCCACATGACTGGCTGGGCTGCCAGGGGAAATAGAAGCCAGGGAGGTCAGAGGTCACTGCTTCAGTTAAGTCATGTACCTGGCAAAGATTTTGTTTGTGTAGAATGGTTCTGAGAAGAACAAAAAGCTCTTTTTTTGGTCTGGATTAAGAATAATACTGTGTGTGATGTAGCCAGCTCAGAATAGGTGGATAACCTTTGTGTGTTCACTTGGAGAACAGAGCTGCAATGCTACTTCAGCAGGAGAGCTGTGGTTTCCCCTGTTAGGCATTAAAACAGAGCATGTCGGAGATGGGGAGTATTGCAAATTTAGGAAATCAAAGTGTGAAGAAGCTGGATGCCCAGAGTATTAGAATCCCAGTTACATTCGCTACGACGTCTCAGATAAAGGAGCAAGGAAATAGCAGGGTGTAAACCTAGTTAAACAATGAATAAAAGTAGGGGTGCTGAGAGCATATTCGAGCACCGTGCCATACGGGCATTTACACATCATCTAGACAGTGGAATTTTAATGGCTATGAGGTATGAAGTTTCTTTGTTATAAATAACATGTTCCCTTTAATGGCCTTGATTCAGCAAAACACTTAAGCGCAATGTTAAATATTCTGTAAAGGACTGAACAACTGTACATGAACGGCTGGAATCTTATTCTGTCCCAATCAGTTCAGACACCAAATTCACTGGTTAATGTCTGCAAATTAACTGGGCTTCTGCTGCTCAGCTGACCTCATTATATGTATCTTCCTTGAGTGGTTTTCTCACCAACCTATGCCTGATGTAGGTCAGGAAACATCCCGCTGCTTTTTGGGAGGCTCCTGCATCCTTCTTCAGGCACAGTCACTGGAGCTGACTGAGTTATTTAGCAGTGTACATTTTTGCAGCATGCCAGCATTCTCCATTCCGGCTCGGAGAAGAATACCAAATCTGTGCCCCATGTATAATGCAATGGCCAGCTGAGGAATTTGTGTACTGATTTATGTTTACATCCCTTTATCCCAGTGTTTTACGAGGTAGATGCCTCTGTCTTTGTCACTGCTGATTGCCCTCCACTTGTTCTTGCATGTTATAGTTTCAGACAAGCAACCTTCACCTGAGGACATGTCACAGCTTTACTGGTTACTTGTCCAAAGGGGAAAACAGTTTTTATCTCCTTCACTAGCTTGTGTGCTTTATGGTGCAGTAATATGCTCTGTTATTGGACCTGCAGCCTTCCAGTTTAGCATGAGATACATATTATGTATATTTCAGTGATTCTGCACATACTCAATGTTATGTATGGAGCCGACTATCTCAGATGTTATGCAAATGAAGGAATAAAAATCTGCAATATTTTCCAAGTGAAGAAAGGGCTTCACTTCAAGAGATATCGATTTCCATAGTAAAGATAATTATTTACAACACATTACAGTCTGCAGCTTGGGAACATTCTACACAAATGCCAGCTTTCCTTTTGTAAATGGACACTTATTGAATCTAAACAGGTTCCTGCCTCATTGGTGACAGAGGAAGGATAGTGCCAGGAACGAATTGTGCAGTGATTGCTCGCTATTCTGACGGGTTCAGGAAGCACAGAGCTCTCGCTCTCTTCTAGAATGCTTTGGCTGCTGAGCTTTTCTGTTGCTTGAAAGATCAGGAATGAGGGAGTTGTTCTGCATGTTTTCCACAGAGCTTCACACTGTTTGTGACTCAGGCTATGTCTACAGTACCCTTTATGTAGCTCAGGGGTGTGAATAAACCATCCCTGAGTGACATAAGTTTCACTGACCTAAGTGCCGGGGTGGATAGCGCTGTCGGTGGAAGAGTTTCTCCCGCTGAGGCCATGTCTACACTACGGGATAATATCGAATTAGCTAAAATCGGTTTCTTAAAACTGATATTATAAAGTCGAGTGTGTGCGTCCACACTAGGCACGTTAATTCGATGGTGTGCGTCCATGGTCCAAGGGTAGCGTCGATTTCTGGAGCGGTGCACTGTGGGTAGCCGTTCCGTAGCTATCCCATAGTTCCCTTCATGTTCTCCCCGCCCCTTGGAATTCTGTGGTGAGACCCAGTGCCTGATGGGGCAGAAATCTTGTCGCGGGTGGTCTGGGTACAGCCTCACCCCTCCTTTGTGAAAGCAGCAGACAACCATTTCGCTTTTTCCCTGGGTGAACTGAGCAAACGCCATAGCACAGCAAGCATGGCCTGCTGAGATCAGTAACGCTATCATGAACATTGTCAACACCTCGCCGCTCTCGTCTGTCTATGCTGAACATGAACTGCAAGGCAGGAGAGTAGAGAGGCATATGCAGCGCACGCGCAGAGAGCGATAGGACATGGACATTGAATTCTCCCTAACCGCGGCCCCTGCGTTTTGAGCTACTGTTTAATGGGGCGTTCTACCCATTGAACGCCAATTTTGGCGCGGAACAAGCACAGACTGGTGGGACCGCATAGTTTTGCAGATTTGGCGTATCCCAGTGGCTGCAAAACTTTCGCATGCGTAAAGACACTTTCTTTGAACTTTGTGACATGCTTTCCCTGCCCTGAGACACCATAATACCAAGATGAAGAGCAGCCCTCACAGTGAGAACGAGGCAATAGCCCTCTGGAAGCTTGCAACGCCAGCAGCTACCGGTCAGTCGGAAATCAATTTGGAGTGGGCAAATCTACTGTGGGGACTGCTTGATGCAAGTAGCCAAAGCAATCGTTAAGCTGCTGCTACGAAAGGTTGTACTCTTGAAACATGCAGGTGATAGTGGATGCTTTGCTGCAATGGATTCCCTAACTGTGGGGGCCATAGATGGAACCCATATCCCTATCTTGGCCCCAGAGCGCCAGGGCACCCTACGTAAACCACAGGGGTACTTTTCAATGGTGCTGCAAGCACTGGTGGATCACAAGGGACATTTCACCAACTCCACGTGGATTCCAGGAAGGGTTCATGTGCCTCCATCTTCAGAAGCACAACTCTGTTTAAACGGCTGCAGCAAGGAATTACTTCCCAGACCAAAATAACCGTTGGGATGTTGAATGCCTGTCGTATCCGGGTACCCAGCTATCCCTTGGTCATGGCTCATGAAGCCATACACAGGCAGCCTGAAACAGTGGTCAGGAGCTGTTCAGCTACAGGCTAGAGCAAGTGCAGGATGTGGTGAGAATGTGCATTTGGCCGTTTAAAAGGGCGCTGGCGACATTACTTACTCGCTCTCCTCAGCCAAACCAATGTCCCGTTTGTTATTGCTGCTTGCCGTGTTCCACAATCTCTGTGAGAGTAAGGGGGAGACATTTATGGCGGGGTGGAGGCTGAAGCAAATCACCTGGCCACTGGTACGAGCAGCCAGAGACCAGGGCGATTAGAAGAGCACACCAGAGGCGTGGCATCAGAGAAGCTTGAAAACGAGTTCAGCACGGGCCAGGGTACGGTGTGACTGCTGTGTTTGTCCCCTTGATGAACCTTCGCTCTTTGATTGACTCATTCCTGTAAGCAACCCACCCTTCCCCTACTTACAGCTTGCTGAAGGAAATAAAGTCAGTATCGTTTAAAAATCATGTATTCTTTTATAAAGTCATTCAGTATGTTTACAAATCATGTATTCTTTCTTAAAAGTCATTCCCTGTAAGCAACACCACCCCTCCCCCTTTGGATGTATTCTTTATTAAAAAGTAATTGTAAAAGAGGCAGAGAATTATCAAGGTATCCCTGCCTGCTTTGTTTGGAGAGGATAGGAGGGAAGGAAAGCCATTAAGGTCATTTCAACTAATGACAGCCTTTTGCTTGGACTGTCCAGGGGGGTGGAGTGGGCGGGTGCAGCCCTCCCCCACGGTTCTTACACGTCTGTTGAGGGAGATACGAACTTGGGAGCTTTGAGGTGGTTGAACAGGGCTGCAGCGGCACTCTGTAAGCCCGCTGCTCTTCCTGAAGATCCACCATGCGTTGGAGGATATCCAGTTTGATCACGCAGCAGCTCCAACGTTGCATCACGCCACCGCTGATCTTCCTGCTACACCTCTCATCTCGAGCGTCTCTCCTATCCTCCCGTTCACTGGCATCTTTCCTGTACTTTGCTAGCACATTCTTCCACTCATTCTGATGAGCTCTGTCATTGCGTGTTACTTCCTCATTTTCTGAGAACACTTTCATCTCGTGTTCTCTTCCTCCTCCGCCTTATCTGAGCTAGCCTTCGGGATGGCTAGAGCGGACAACTGTGCAGCTGCATGGGGAAGGAGAACAGAGAGGAAGTATGTAAAGATACATTTTACAGAACAATGCTTATTACTTTCACAGTGAAAACACTATCCACCTTACATAGCACATGTGATTTCACTACAAGGTCGCATGTTGCATCATTTAATATTGGTTGCCTGTGGCTCTGGTGTTGCAGTCTCAACAGACGCAGGTCTAGGCATCCAATTAAGCTTCCATGCGCCCATGGTAAGGCTTTCTGTTTGACTTCTCAGCGTTCATATACACAGTGATCTATGTATGCCTTGTTCCTGTTAAGAGGAACCAGAAACCCAAACCCCCCTTTCCCCTCCTCCCCCACTGCATGGCTTTCATCATGTAAGATCACTGGTAATGATCGTGGCTGGTACCTGGAAGTTCCTGCTCGCCAAACGCTGGAAACTCGACGCTATCATTGTCTCCTCCCCCCGCTTTGCTTAGCAAGGAAGGATTAGCGGCTGTCCAGTGGAAATCGCCATGTCTGCCCCCTAATTAAAGTCCTGAATTTCAACCAGGTTACAATGAATGATATAACTCTCCTGAATACCACCGCAGGATGCAGAACGTATGTTTCTGGAATTCCAGCGGTCACCTGTCCATACGCGGCTGTGCTTTGTAAGCTATGATTCCGAACTACTTGCTACATGCATGGCGTGGAAAAGTGTCATACAATTGGGGACCAAATAGGCTGCCTTGCCCAGAATCTTCTGCACAAGCTTTTTGAGTACCTCCAAGAGCGATTCATAAGATTTACAAAGGTACACTCACCAGAGGTCGCTTCCATGGCTTCACTGTTGGCTTGTTGTGCCTTGGGAGGGCTGGGACGGTAATTCTTGGGTCACAAAAAGCTCTGGCTGTTGGGCTAATGGAGTGCTGTGTGCTCCAGCAAGCTCTTCCTCCTCCTCCTCATTTCCCCTCCGCAGAATCCTCAGCCACGGTTGATATTACAACCCACCTCTGAATTCATGGCCAGGTGGGTACTGGTGCGCAGCCCCCTAAAATTGCATGCCAGTCAGCACAGACAGGCATGTTTTCAGCCAGGCCCCAGACCTGCCGTTTGTTCTCTATTTTTCTGTATCCTGGTCTGGCTCCTAACTTTTACTCCTGCACTGCACGAGTCTCTGCTGTCCTTTCCCGTTCAAGACTTGAATTATCTTTCAAATATTTATTTGTCTTTTTCAACGGTATTCGTTAGATCTGAAATCCTCTCCCCAGATAGGTATCCGATCAGTACCTCTTGCGGTCTCAGGCTGGTGTCTTTTGATTCTCAGGAGACTGCATTGTTACTGTGCTGATGGCCTTACGTGGTCACCGATTCTGAATCAGAGCTCCACGGCTGGCCAAACAGCGGAAATGAATTCAAAATCGCAGGGCTTTTCCTGTTACTCTGCCCGCTGCACCCATTTCAAGATCATCCAGACGCGGTCGTGGCACTGTGTCCGCCAGAGTCAATAATGTCATTTCCGTCCACACTAACACTATTCCGAAACTTAGCAATACATGTTGCGCTACTCCTCTGTCGGGGAAGTACAGAAATCGATTTAAAGAGCCCTTTATATCGATATAAAGGGCGTTGTAGTGTGGACGGGTACAGCGTTAAATCGATTTAACGCTCTTTAAATCGATTTAAACGCGTAGTGTAGACCAGGCCTGATATAGCTACGGCCGCTCGTGGTGGTTTTATTATGCTGACGGAAGAGCTCTCTCCTGTCAGCATAGAGTGTCTTCACCAGACGCGCTGCAGCAGCATGGCTGCATTGCTGCAGCCGCAGCGCTGTATGTGTAGACATGCCCTAAGGCAAGTTTGACTAGCAACACGCAGCTCAGTCACCATTGTGATTTGCTGCATCAAAATAAGACTCACATTTGGGTCCTTTGACGATGTTGCCAGTTTATTGGGACACTAACCTGCAGAGGAACTAGTGATGGAGATGGAGACCAGTGAAATTTCTGCTGCCATCAACAGCTTCTAAAGCAGGGTAAAAGCTCTTACAGACTCCCTGTGCTGTGATACCATGTTCTTTAACTGAGCATTTAGCACTAACGGAGAATCTGCTCCCTTGGGAGATAATGGCATCCTCCCTCCCCCCACACTGCCAATCAATGGCAGAAGGATCAAGCCAAAAATGTGGACACTTGACTTTGTGGGACTGGATTCAGTTTCTCCCTGCCTGGGGCAGAGGCAGCTGACCGGCAACGGTGGGAGTGTTCTGGCATTCAGTGGCACTGAGAGTCGCTGACGGTGGGGGAGCAGAGGCAGAACTGGGGCCAGAATTACAAATAACTTGCCATTTTACTTGTGTCATAAACTCAGCAGTCACTTAAGACACGTTTTAACTGGAGACATCACAGGTCTCTCTGTATATATTATGCGCAGCATATGCAATACTGCCACATTGTATAGACAAGTATGAAATACATGGATATAGATATAGTGGGTGTGGGTGTGTTTAATAAAATACAAACTTACATTTTCCTTTTCAAATGGAATTAACATACTTTATTGCCAGCTCTAAGACGTACTCCTTAAGGGTAAGAAGTTTATAAAAAATTTAAAGTAACAAAGGCAAACATAAAAAATTCATCTTTTCGTAGTGATTGCTCTATAAAAAAGAGGGAGTTTAAGAGGGAATACAAAATTCACAGGATTAATTTATTATGTAAACAGAGGGGAAAGACGGAATGGGTGCAAACTAAACTAATTGGCAACAGAATAGCCCAGCCAGCCCCTGGCTGGATCTATGCCTCACCTGCTTACAGCTAAGCTGAAATGACCACTTGATTTTTATTTGTGTATTCAGTAAATACACTTCAGCTAGATATTAGAAAGGGGCCTCATTAATCCAAGGGACCGTGGATCTTTTAACTTCTTAGTAGCTGGGAGGTCATGAGGGTAAGGTGTTAGGCACTGTGCTTTCCAGCGTATCATATGCTACCTGCCTCTGGATGGAGGGTGATTTGTTACAGTGTCCAGAGAAATACCCACCCAGTGCAGTAGTTACAAAGCACCACTGTGGGGTGGTCATTCACTCCTCTGTGCAATGGTTTATGGAGGTGTTTGGCTTTGGACTATTGCCTGGCCAAATATCCCTCAGACACACAACAACAGCACCTAGAAAGAAAAAGAGTCAGATTCCACCAGCAGAAGATTGATTTTCTTTTTTTGGTGGTTTGGGTTCTGTAGTTTCCACATCAGAGTGTTGTTCTTTTAAGACTTCTGAAAGCATGCTCCACACCTTGTCTCTCTCAGAGTTTGGATGGCACTTCAGTTTCTTAAACCTTGGGTCAAGTGCTGTAGCTTTCTTTAGAAATCTTGCATTGGTATCTTCTTTGCGTTTTGTGAAATCTGCAATGAAATTGTTCTTAAAATGAACAACATGTGCTGGGTTATCATCCAAGACTGCTATAATATGAAATATATGCAGAATACGAGTAAAACATTGCAGGGGACATACAATTCTCCCCCAAAGAGTTCAGACACAAAGTTAATTAACTCATTATTTTTTTAATGAGTGTCATCAACATGGAAGCATGTCCTCTAGGATGGTGGCCGAAGCATGAAGGGGCATATGAATGTTTAGCATATCTGGCATGTAAATACCTTGTAATGCCAGCTACGAAAGTGCCATGCAAATGCCTGTTCTCAGTTTCTGGTGACATTGCAATTAAGAAGAGGGCAGCATTATCTCCTGTAAATGTAAACTTACTTGTTTGTCTTAGCGATTGGCTGAACAAGAAGTAGGACTGAGTGGACTTGCAGGCTCTAAAGTTTTACATTGTTTTGTTTTGAGTTATGTAACAAAAAAATCTACATTTGTAAATTGCACTTTCATGACAAAGAGATTGCACTACAGTACTTGTATGAGGTGAATTGAAAAATATTATTTCTTTTGTTTATTATTTTTACAGTACAAATATTTGTAATAAAAATAATGTAAAGTGAGCAGTGTACACTTTGTATTCTGGGTTGTAGTTGAAATAAATATATTTGAAAATTTAGAAAAACATTCACAAATATTTAATAAATTTCAGTTGGTATTCTAGTGTTTAACAGTGCCATTAAACCTTTGATTAATCATGATTAATTTTTTTAATCATGATTAATTTTTTTGAGATAATCGCGAGTTAACTGCAATTAATCGACAGTCCAACTGTGGCTACGTTACGGGGTCAGAAACAAGAGTCTGTGTAATGCTGCTCAGTGTGCGGCAAACAGCCTAGTTCTCAACCCACGTAAAAGTGTGTGAGACCTTCTGACAGCTCTTAGTGCTGATCCACTGGAGTCAAGGCCAGCATGTAAGTTCCTCACAGCACCTTGGATCAGAGCAGGGAACTGCTGTGACCAATCATGAAGCTTGTCAGTGTCTCCTCTGCTCGCACTTCCCTCTGTGTCAAACAGTGAGTAGCTCCTGCTAGAAGCAGGAATGGCAGCTCCCAAACGGTCCCATTCCTTCCTTGCAACATGGGTGTATCTGCTGCATTCTTTCATGGGCAGTTTGTCATGCTGCAGTCAGCGTCTTAGTACCTTCCTATTGCTTGTTCTCGCAGATGCCTCCCTGTTGGTGATCTGTAAACGAAAAAGCCTTAGAGGTTGCCCAAGTTTTGCACATAGCATCAGTGTTCGAGACAATTCAGCGACTAATGCTGCTATTATATCCTGCCTTCTTCCTCCATGTCTTATACCAGGACTCACTTTCCTCTGCTCCTGCTCCCACCTGAAGCCACTGTTGTCAGTGTGCAACACCATCAGTTGCGATGTCACTGAGGATTCTGACCTGTTGAAGGTCCCTCGGACTGAGTTGGGCCCAGCAGGGAGGAGAGCACTGCCTGGACAGTTTGCATGTGGGCTAAGGAAAAAGAATTGGAATATTTTCAGAAAATAGGCTGCAACCATTTGCATCTTAGGCTTTCCTTTCCTGGCCCCAGCCAAGTAAGCCAAGCTCTGTGCTACAGCTGAGACTAAAAAGAAAATCTGCTACCACACCATGTTCCTGACTGGCCCAGGCTGAGCACAGGTTTATAAAGGTACAAATGCGTACAGGGCCTCTGCCTCTCATAAAGCCATTTAAACTGACACTAAATCTTTGCTACTCTCCACATACACTGGGGAGCAGAGAACACAGACCATTACTATGAAACTGTAATGGAACGAAGTCTGTGGACTAACAAATGACATCAAGGAAAACCAGGAGAATGCAATCAACAGGTTTACAAGATCAGGAGGTTCTTTTAAAGTAGTGAGTGGCCCTGCATTTCTTGTAGCTCCACATTCCCTGCCACCCCCCATGCCATTCATCTGCATTAGGAAGCAATTTAGCTAGTGCCAGGATGGCCTAGATAATACTTAGTCCTGCCAGGAGTGCAGGGGACTGGCCTAGATGACCTCTCGAGGTCCCTTCCAGTCCCACAATTCTATGATTTAGAATGTAATCCATGGCTGACTGGTCTGTACCTGTGTTATATTTACAGGCAGCAAAGAACCCTGGAATTCACTCAGTGTTCCAGGCCAGGAGAGCGTGTGGCAGCTAATTCAACCCTGCTCTGCACTAGGGTCCCATAAGCTGGTAACATGTGCGGTGCTCACAATAATGAGGGACACTGCACTGGTGTGTCATGATTATGCAGAAATCTGCAAATCATCAGTGGATCTTCTGGGTTTGCATTGCCACACACGGGAATGGTAATGCCTAGCACTTACATCGTGTTTCAATGTACCTTATATCATGGGTCAAAGTGGTTTACAAACATCACCAAATGAATCCTCACAGCACTCCAGAAAGATGGGGGAAATGGGGAAAATGAGGCACAGAGCATGGCCGTGCCACGCTGAATGCCACAAAGGGAATCATTGTGAGGACTGGGATTAGAACGCAGCAGCTGTTGATTATCAGTCCCATGCACAAGCCATGACGAGATCTGGCCAGAGGCAGGAAACCTCTGTGTATTTCAACATGAAGTTGTCCATTAGTTACACCCGAATTCTGGTAAATACAGCTGTGAGGCCCAGCTAGCAGTGCAGCAAGTCTGTGAGCGTTTTGGTGTCAGCTGACACAGCCAAGGCTGTCAGACATTCTCTGGAAATTGCCTTCAGCAGCCCCGGTCTAAGAGGCTCCCAGGTCCCCTTCAGGACATGGTGCTGTTAGCTCAGAAGAGTTAGCTGCTGGGTACACTGGACAGCCTGGTTTTCAACTTCTTTAAGCATCAGATGGCTTCTTGAGCTCAGACCTGTGCTGCTGGCCACGCCAGATGCAGTGATAAGTTCATTTCCTGGGGTGGGACAGACGCATCTGCCTCCACACGAGCTGTGCCGTCACTGCAGCCCCACAGCTCAGACCTCCTGCAGTCAATGGAGAAACCATTGGCACTGGATCAGCCTGGGGTCTGGCAGAGCCCTCCAGGTAGGAGCTCCAAGGTGAGGGGGATTTCCAGCAGGACTTTTCGCCTTGCCATGCTTCCATCCCTCCCACCAGCTACCTGCTTTCCCAGCACTGAGCCGGTGGCCCACCCAGGCCAACAGCTGCCATGGAATAACTGGAGTGCATGGAGAGGGCCCTTTATACCGCCAGGTTCTGCACCAGTTATCCAAATGGGCTGGCTCAGGTCCGTTTTCCAGATCACTCCGGTTTAATGACCGCCCTGCTAAGTTCAGACCAGACAAATGCAGAGGACGGGAATGGAATGAGCAAGAGCCTTTCCATTCCCAGGCACATGAAATGTGTCACTGACATGGACGTCACTTGTTCATTCTTGCCTTGTCTCTTGCATTATTTTTCACTGAGCAAAAATTTTTTGGAGGAGAAAAAAAACCCGAAGGAGCACATTTAAAAGTAAAGTTGAATAGAACCAGGATTGTCAAGAATACTAATATCACTGAAGTTTCCCCCTGATTCTTTCTCCGTTGCTGTCCCCTGCTGGAACACCCCCAGAATCTCACAGAGCAAGAGGGACTGTTGTGATTGCCCCACGTGTCCAGCCAACTGTTTCCCTTGGATCCTGTTACTGCTTCTCCATGCTTTGTCCGAAGGGAGTTGGAGAGAATGCTGCAAGCTAAGAGCACTGCCTTGGCAGTCTCCCCACAGAGTGAAAGACCACAGAGCTCTGTGCCAAACCCTAAGCCCCCACTGGCTCAGGAAGTGGGCGACTGGACAGCAGCTGGGCTGGGACTCGGACTATCTGGGTTCTATTTCCAGCTCTGCCGCTGACTTGCTGGGTGATCTTGGGCAAGTCACATCACCTCTCTGTGCCCCTATTTCCCCATTGTTAAATGGGGGGTGATGATGCTGACCTCCCTGGGAGATTGCTTTGAGAGCTGCTGATGAAAGACACTATATCAGAGGCAGCTGGCCTAAAGGTGCTCCTGCCCCACTCAGGTACTTTCCTCCTGGTCCTCACCAGCCTGGTGGGCAGCGGGGGAAGGCACTTGCTTCCTGTATGGCTTGAGCATGTTGCCACCTCACCACAGCCAGTCTCACCCACTTTCTGTGAGAGGGACCAGAGGAATTTAGGGATGCAGAGGGCAGAACAAAGGGAAATGCAATTAATTAGTCTTGAATTTCACATTTGTGTGGTAGCATTCTACACCTTTCACACTCATTGTAACAGTCTGAAAACATGGGCATTGTAAATTGTTATAGAACAAAACCTCCCATCAGGGAGCAGAGCAGGCCTGGTTCTGGGGATTCAGCAATAATGCCAGTCGGCTCCTTTCCATCTTGAGACAAGACTTTACCTCTTATAACTCCACGTGCTGTAGGATCTCTGCACAGTGCTTCTCTGCTAGTGGACAGCAAGGTCTGTCAAGGAATCTATATGCAATATTTGCCCTCTCACTTGGATTGTGAAGCCATTGTCCTAGAGCTACATCCATCCAGCTGTTTTTGCCTGCACTCACTGAACTTTGATGCCCAGATTTAAGAGAGCAGACTCTGTAACTCCAGGTGAAATTTTTCACACCCAACAGCCAGAAGGGACTACTGCAACCACCTACTCTGACCTCTGGCACAGCACAGGCCAGAGACCTGCCCCGCAGTAATTCCTGCCACAGAGCTTTTAGAAAAACATCCCGTCTTGATTTTAAAATGGCCAGTGATGGAGAATCTGAATTTCCAGTCTGAATTTCTCTAGCTTCAACTTCCAGCCATTGGACCATGTTATACCTTCCCCTGCTAGACTGAAGAGCCCATTAGTAAATATCTGTTCCCCAGGAAGGTACTTACAGACTGTGATCAAGTCACCCCTTCATCTTCCCTTTGTTAAGCTAAACAGACTGAGCTCCTTGAGCCTATTGCTATGAGGCAGGTATTCTAACCCCTTCATCATTTTCGTAGCTCTTCTCTGACCCCTCACCAGTCTATCAACATCCTTCTTGACCTGTGGGCACCAGAACTGGACACAGGATTCCAGCAGTGGTTGCACCAGTGCCAAACACAGAGGCAAAATAACCTCTCTGCTCTTACTTGAGATGTTTAAGCATCCAGGGATCACGTTAGCCATTTTGGCCATGGTGTAGCACGGAGAGCTCACGTTCAACTGATTCTCCACCGCAATCCCAAATCTTTTTCGGAGTCACTGCTTCCCAGGACATAGTCCCCCATCCTGTAATTACGGCCCTAGTCTTTGTTCCTAGATGTCTACATTTACATTTAGCCATATTAAAACACGTATTATTTGCCTATACCCAGTTTACCAAGTGATCCAGATGGCTCTGTATCAGTGATCTCTCCTCTTCAGTATTTACCACTCTCCCAATTTTTGTGTCATCTGCAAACTTTAAAATATCTTATACAAAATCATCCCTGATAAAGTTTAGCTCTGTGAAATACATAGTGCATTTGGGACTGCACTGCACATAAATGCCATTTGCATGCAGAGGTCTGAATTTTTGTGCCTGAAAAAGTTGGTGGGAGTCAAGATCTACTCAAAATCCTAGGTGTAAACATTGCCCCTCCAGTTTCAGTGCCTGGGCTGAGGCCCATAGAATCCAGTCTGGAGGTCCTGAGGCCACTCTTGCAAGTCCAGCTGTCTCTCTGTGCAAGGCACTGCTGTTTAGAATTCCTGAAAGAGAGAAGTCAAGGCTGCTACAGTCTTTGAAAAACAAATCGGGGCTTTCTGCAGCTTTGCCTCTGTCTCTGTGCACCCGTTTTGAGGAGATTCACTTTCCTCAGCTGAAGAGTCCTGTGGCAGCTCCCCTTGAGAGAGAGATTCGATTGCTCTGTTCCCACTCTGTACCAAACATCATCCTTAGCATTGTTTGTGTTTCCTCAGCTGGAGAAATGAGATGACTTAGGGGATGTTGGCAAAGGGAAAATGTGCTTTCTCATGTATTTGGGAACTGCTTAAGACACCTGCTGCTTGTACAGCTGCCAGCCAGTTTTGAAGGGAATCATGTACATAGAACATTAGGGACCCATCAGCTGATTTGAGTGTACTGGAGGAACACAGCAGACGTTGCTGTGTCTAAGCAATTGACTAGTCGAATGATACGTTCTGGATTTCATAGCCACTCTGCAAAGCTGTTTCAAAGCAGCCTCAAAATGACACAGCCACCATGAGGTGTGATGAATATAGGCCCCACTATGGGTTCCAGGCAGTTGAGCGCAATGTAACTTGATGTACATTATTCCAAATCTCTTCGTCTCTCGCTGAAGAAATGCTAGTGTAAGAGCTGGTTGGTATGTCAGACACACCCTGTGTTATGTGCAATGGTGCTTTCGGCACTGTTGAGCAAAGCTGGATGAATACTGCTAACATGGATGTGAACGTTTATTCACATAAAAACGTCATTGGTCTTCATTAGCCTTTTCATTTGCTTTCCATGAACACACACACACGTGTGGTTTTTTTACTTGTGGAAAGGTCGCGGCAGTGACAGTTTCCCATGTCCCCTGTGGACGTTTATTTGCAGGAAATGTTGTGTCTGAAGCCTTGGCAGTGCAGCCATCTTGGAAGTTACCTTCCCTCTTGTCTACAGAAGCATCAGCTGTGCAAGAGAGAGCAGAAGCTGCATCCTGTGATTCAGAGACTGATCGTACAGCACAAGCGATGAATGTCTACTATGTTACATCCCCACACAATACTCGCAGCCTGGCGCACACGTGTATAAAAGTCAGATTGTTTTCAAACAGAGAAAAGGGCCAAATTCAGTCCAAAGCACCTGTGCCAAACCCCAAACCACAATCCGATTAGAAGTAAAGCCAGCAGTGCCCTACTCCTCTCCAATGGTCCCAGCCAAGCCATGGTCTCAGCACGGGCCAAAGAAGAGCCCTGTGCCAAGGAACATACGGTCTACGGGCCCAAACTGGTGAGGTGATGAGCACCTCCCGGGCGCTCACGAGTCTGCACCTCTCATTACAGCCCCTAGGAATGACAGAGCACGAACCCCTCCAGAACGGAGCTCTGGGTTAGACAGACCCGGATCATGCACAGGATGGTCAGGACGGGGGAGTCACTGCTGGGGCGACAAGGCCCGACTGGCAGGAGTGGAGGGTGAGGACGGCAGCAGCAGAGGGGAGCACAGGTAGTACAAGGAGGGGCGGCAGGAGCGGGGAGCAGGATGGACGGCAAGGGGGTTGCAAGGAAAGGCGGGCAGGTGGAGCAGCTGGCTGGCTGTGCTGTGCGGGGGAGCTGCTCAGGCTGGGGCTGTTGGCGAAGTAAGAGAACCTGGACATTGAATGTGAATTCCCTCTCAAGTCTCTTCCTTGTCTTGGCAGGAAGGAGTTTCTTTGCAGGCCCCTACAGAGCCATCTGCTGTGCTCTCTCACCCACGTGGTTCGTGCCTTTGTTCTGTCCTCTCCTCATTGCTGCCTCTCCAGGGGTCCCCTCTGCCCAGCCAGCCTGTTTTTATTTGCCATGATTGTTAACTTCTTTGCAGAACCACTCTGGGTTTGACGCCTGTGTCTCCCTGGCATGCAGAATAACAGCACTGGATTCAAACCTGCCTTGTCAACCAGCCTGGAGTCTCCTTCTTAAGGCTGAAGTTTTTCCACTCTCAAGTAAACGCTGTGAAGCTGCATCTGTGCAATGTCACAGAATAAACATTGCATTTGTGACTGACCCCCAGTGGCTACTTAGCTGCATCAGAGTGATGTTGCCATCGCTCTGCAGATCCTCAGGAAATCTCCCCGTTTCCTGCCATTTACAAGGGGACTTTACGCCTTGGCTGAGAAGAGCAGATCAGTTTACCTGCGGCGTTTACATTTCACACAAGCCCCTCTCTCGCTCTCCAGCCCTCTGTTAATGCATTCCTGAGAATCTCATTCTGGCAGCCTCCGCTGTACCTGGATGTGAACGACACTGCAGGTGCTTGCAGACCACTTTGGTGTGTGCAGACGTGTTGCACCAGGGGGCTGGGCTGGGTTTTGCCAAGCAAGGAGGCTGAATGATCCCATTGCTCTTTCCAGGTGAAGTGATTCTCCGAGGTGTTTGGAAGGGCTCATCTTCAGTGCAGGAGATCAGGAACGGGAACATCCCTCGTTTGTTCCATTCCTGTCACACATTACGAAGAAGCTGAGCCCAAGCAGTTGCTTTTAGCCATGGGCTAGATGACCTGACTCGTTTGTGATCCATACTGTTCTTCTCCATGGTGTGCATTGTGCTTGGTGGTTACAGCAGATGACTGGGATTCTGGATTCCTGGGTTCTACACCCGTCTTTCTCACCAGCTGAGAGTGTGACCTGAGCAAGTTGTTCCACTCCTCTGCCTCAGTTTCCCTGTCTGACAAATGGACATTATGATGCCCATCTCACTGGGGCTGAAGGGGGTCATGACACTTCATTCATGTTGTGAAATACCTGGACATACCCAGGTGGGTGAGGCTAGGGACGTGTAAAGTGCAAAAGAAACCACCAGCTCTCTTGCAAAGCTTCTGTTCTCTCACTCCATGTGCTATGTGGCCGCCAACCCACACACCCACTTCTCCCTCTTGGAATCCCTGTCCGTGAGCCCTCTGGCTTGCTATCACAATGACTTTTCTTCAGGGTTTTAGCAGATTCCCTCCAGTGCATGCCTGCCACACTGATACATTGCAAACCAAGGCTGAGACATTAGTAGCTCTTTCAATGAACCTGGGGATTTATTTTTTTAATTCACATCTTCTAGGCATCCAGACATCCCCTCCAATTGCTCTCCATCCCTGTCTGGTGTCTGCGGCACCTGGGCCGTCATCAGCACAGCAGAGTAATAGGAATGAGGATGCAGGAAAGGAGGGTGTAATGAATATTTCATAAAGCAATTCCAGACCTTTTCATTAACACCCGAGCAGAGGGCTCAGTGCGTTTGATGTTTGTTATTGTATACAGGGGTGTCACAGGAAGCAAGGCTAGGTGGGTTCTGCTTATTGAAACAGAAAAGCAGCCAGTAGCACAAATGCCAATATTAAAGACTGGTTGGTTTGAGAAGACTTTGACATTCACATACTTTGTGGACTGGCTGGAGTCAGGCAGTTTAAACAGCTTCTTACATGGGAGTGCAGAGAGGAGGGAGATGTTAAATTTCTAGACTGATGACTTTTTGGTTTTACTGCAGGGCTCTGAAAATAGATGGAGAAAAGATAAAATGTTCATTATAGAAAGAGTGCAGTGAAGGCTGAACTGACCTTCCAATAAAGCAGTGGCCACTATTAGTAAAAAGATCATTGAAAATATTTTTGCTTCATTCATTACCTGCCAGTGATCGCTGCTACTCCCCAGGGGCAGAGGGGACTAGACACAGGGCAATGAAATATGAATGTCAGGCGGACAGGTAGTTACAAGCCAATACTTAGTGACCTGGCTCCGCTGCTCTGCACAGGAGCTGTAGCTCTACCAGTGAGCGGAGGCTCTGAAAATGCTGGTTTGCTATTGTTTTGAAAATAAGCATTGCATTGACAGAACTGCTCTGGATGCTATCTGGGGATGAATTCATGGGCTGATAACTTCCCCCTTCAAGGAGACCTGCAGCCTGAGCACTCTGCTTTCCTACTCCGAGTGAGATTTCATATAATCGAATGTTGTTCTACTCCAATCCTGCTAATATCAGAGTGGCACTTCAGTGCTAGAGAGCTCTCAGAGGGGAGGTGCTCCCTGCCACTGGCTCTAGTTCAAGCCGCCTGGTGAACTAAATTGATTTTTTATAGTTGCTCTGGAGCTAGTTTAATGAATCTGTTAGTAGCTGCTCCCTGCTTAAACCTTTCCTTAGCACTGGAGCTGCAGAAGCGGCTTTTAATAAAATGGAAAATATTAGTTAAGACTTACCCCTCATCTCCAGACTGACATCCCCACGAATAGCTATCTGCTGCCCACCTCTACATCACGTACTCGCTGCAGTAAGGAGGTGGGCAGAGGTTGCTGCACTTCACTCTCCGAGAAACCTGGTGACTCTCTTGAATGGAAACTTCTGTTCTATAACGATATGGCATGCATGTATCTATCGCTTTCTAGGCTGATTTCTGCACATCAGTATACAGCTGTGTCGCCAGCCCCAGGCATTCCAGAACAGAGAGTCAGGGACCAGCACACTGAGATTAGTTCAAAAATCATGAGATTTCCTAAACAATCGAGGTGGGGTTCCCTTTATTTGCCTTCTGGCTTTGGAGTGGCTAGTGCTCGCGTTTTCATGCCTTTCACCTCAAACAAGAGGGCTAAAAGCATACTTTTTTACAATGAAAGCTGAGATTCTCACATATCTACACGACTTCAGGAACTGGAGAATTAGGAAAAGCACTGACCATCATGCGACTCATGAGAACATGGTAAGCGTGGGCCACACTGTTGGACGGCCCCAGACAACAGGTGACATGCAGCCGGATGTCCATCACTCAGCCTGGACGTTCGTTTGAATTCCATTCCCAGGTCATGGATGTAGCTGGTCATTTACCAAGGGCTGAGCAGAGCCCCAACGCTCTGCTGCGTGTGTGCCTGGCCTGCCCCATTGCTAGAGAGGCAGTCACTATACAGAAATAGCAGCAAAGAATCCTGTGGCACCTTATAGACTAACAGACATTTTGGAGCATGAGCTTTCGTGGGTGAATACCCACTTCATCAGATGTATGTCTGAGTATTCACCCACGAAAGCTCATGCTCCAAAACGTCTGTTAGTCTACAGGTGCCACAGGACTCTTTGCTGCTTTTACAGATCCAGACTGACACGGCTACCCTCTGATACTATACAGAAATAGTGCCTGGCAGAGGCCAAGCACATGGCGGTGAGCTAAGGAGCCCATGAGAATGCTCTCCTCACCCCACCACTGCAGCTGTGCTCTGCCTTCTCTGCTGCAGTCGCCCTCTGCCCCTGCATAGCTGGCGTTGGTCCATCCAGGCCACTTGTCTTCCCCCCTGCCCAGCTCCATGGGCAGACAGCCCTTCGTGCTGTAGTGGGCAGGACTGAGATTCCCTGTCTGGGCTCCCCGCAGCCCTGATACGTGAGCTCCCCTGCCTCCAGGGTATCCCACGCACACAGCACTTGGATCAGAACTGGCCGGCAGTGTCAGCGTCTGGGCTTTGGTTCCACTAACGGGGAACCAGGGCAGTGACTGAAGTAGCGCAATGATCTTTGATGTGGTTTCCAGGTACTTAACTGATCCTCATCAGTGGGTTACTGAACCTAACCAAAGCTCCCAGACAAGGTGAAGGTGTTTCCATGGAGTCTGGGCCCTGCCCACCCTGAGATGGATCAGTCCTAGCAGCTAGTGTAGCCCATGTAACTGCAACCTCACAAACCCACCCATTAGCTTGGTCCATTGGCCTTTCTCAGGGCATTTCGGAAGCACTCAGTGGCAGATGGGGCAGCAGTGATTGCCTGGGAAGGGCAGAGTTGTCCTGGGACAAGTGGCCTAGGTACTTGAAGCAGGTTGGTGTGAGAGGGGAAAATTTGGATCCATTTATCCCATAAAGTGTAACCCAAGCAAACTGTGGGTCCCTGAGCTCTGCTGGCTTTGAAAGGCAACTAAGGAACTCCTCTGGCTAGTCACATCCTTCCGAACCCTGTGGAGGAGCCACAGATGTCTCCAAGCACCTCAGCTCCTCTGCATTCTGCATCGGTAAGTTGAAACTATCCATGTTGGGTCCTGAGCTAGCTGTGACTGAAGACGGTGAGAAAACTCTCATTGATTTCAGTGTTGCAGGATCAGGGCTACAGTCATGGGGGACCTCAAAAGGCTCAAATGTCAGGTCAAGCCGGGTGACTGCTTTCTCCACCCAGTTCTACCATCCCAAATCTGCAATTATCTGCAGATTTAAAATGCAACGCTCCCCTTTAGCAAGGGGTTTCCAGCAAGAGGGCGCTGCGAGAGTTCAAGGCATTTCTGCGCAAGCCTGGGGTCAGGAAGGAGTTCTGTGATAACGTGAGATGGCACAATCACTGGCAGTTTATATTACTATGCACAGCTGTTGAACTAGCTTCTCCCTTCAAACCGGCAGTTGGGAGCTGACCCTATCCATCAGGAGGTACCAGGAAACCACTGAGTCTGCTCACAGCCTGGTAGGTGACATAAATATTTTCCAACATGTAGGCAGCACTCTGATTGGTGGGTTCCCTAGAGTACAGTACGCTGGGCCTCTGGTGCACACGCTGTATGCTGGGATTTGCCAATAAATGTTGTTGCTTCTGAGTAGAAAGTTTAACCCTTAAAGTGCTAACCCACTAGGCTTACCATGAACAAAGCACAAGAGCTTGGTTTCCTTGAATTTCCAGCACTGACAGCCGAGCTCCGTTGCTCTAAGCCTGCAGGTTGAGTATTTCATTTTCAAGTCAGCTGGGAACTGATGCAGGATTTCTTTACAGAGCAGTCATATAAAGGAGGGTAAACACACCCCGGGGGAATGGAAGTGTGGGACAAGAGATGCATGACAAATCCCGCATGAGATCAAACTGATGGGAAGGAAATAAAAAATGTTTTTGTTGACTTGGGACAAAAGAGAATGATTTGTATATTAATTATAATTAATATAATTAATTGTATTGGAATTGGAAAAGATGCAGAAAAGGGCAACAAAAATTATTAGGGGTATGAAATAGCTTCCGTATGAGGAGAGATTAATAAGACTGGGACTTTTCAGTTTGGAAAAGATGACTATGGAGGGATGAGATAGAGATCTATGAAAACATGACTGGTGTGGAGAAAGTAAATAAGGAGGTGTTATTATTTACTCCTTCTCATAGCACAAGAACTAGAGGTCACCAAATGAAATTAATAGGCAGCAAGTTAAAATAAAAAAAAGGAAGCATTTTTTCACACAATGCACAGTCAATCCATGGAACTCCTTGCCAAAAGATGTTGTGAAGGCCAAGATTATAATAGAGTTCAAACCAGAACTAGATAAATTCATGAAGGATAGGTCCATCAATGGCTATTAGCCAGGATGGCAGGGATGGTGTCCCTAACCTCTGTTTGCCAGAAGCTGGGAATGGGCGACAGGGGAGGGATCACTTGATGATTCCCTGTTCTGTTCATTCCCTCTGGGGCACCTAACATTGGCCACTGTTGGAAGACAGGACACTGGGCTAGATGGATCTTTGCTCTGACCCAGTCTGGCCTATCTTATGTTCTTATTTTCCGATATTGATGAAAGGAATCTAAACGTCCCTGAGCGTTAGCCAAGAAATCACTTAGCTCTCAAACGGGGCATGTCTGCATCTGTGTGAGAGCCAGAAGCAGAGAGAGCCTGGAACTAGGGGAAGGGGGAGGAAAGCGAGAGGACACAAGCCCTGAGATCGGGTCTCCAATAACCCAGGAATGACTGAACTATTCTTGCACTGTTCTGAGCCAATAAACCAAACACAGAGTTGAGCATAGAGGTGAAATCAGGTTATTTCCCCCTTAGAAGCACTGCTGTGCTGCGCCACCTTCTCTGCTGGGTGACCTCCCAGCTCCCCGTGCCAGTCTGCCTGGGCCCTTAAGCCTCCTTTTAAGCCCTGACGCTTCTGTTAATTGCAGGAGGTCGGATCTTCCTCTCCCCATTCAGGCTGCAGTAAAATAAGCTGTGCCTTGCTCTCAGCTTTGGTAGTTTTTCCCAAACAAGGCAGCAGACTCCACCTGTAAAGCCCCTGGGATTTCAGCAATGGCATTTCCTCCTGGTGCCATCTCAATGTCTTGCCCAGGAGGCAGCATCTCACTATTCTCCATGAAAAACTACACTAGCTGGTGAAGATGGCAGCATGTCCCCTAGCTGAGTTCCCCTGGGCGAGCACCCTCACAGGGAGGTGACTCACTGGAAGTCCCATTCGCGATTGCTGGAGTGTGAATTTTGTGAAGCATTTTGGGGATCCCTCTGCCTAGGGGGCCTCCATGCACCAGCCTCAGCATCAAAGCATGTTGCCTCCAGTAATCTCTATCTCTCTCTGATAGCATCCAGATGCAGCCCAGGAGTAGGAGGCCTCTGGAAGAAATTCACTGACTTACTGCTGGCTGCCAAAGTCAGAAAACCAGTCGTGCTACTGAACAGCACCAGTGGTGACACTGGCAGCTTGTCCCTTGGCCAGGACCCAAGAGCTCTTGTTGCAGAGCTAACAAGAACTTGCAGCAGATGGTACCATCTGTGCCCATCTGATCCCATCCCCATCAATCTGCCACCCCCAGTTGTTCAGGAGGGTGGAGGGATGTCGGAGTGACTCTGAACCAGTGTTGCAAGGAGATGGACTGCGAGAGCTGGTGCCGGCTGGGCACAGAAGCTGTCGGCAGGGAGAGACCGTGACTCAGAATACAGTGACACCCCTGTCGCCCATCCCTCCGAGCCCACTTCCCCATCTGACTGCTGGCTCACTAGTCTGCAGGAATCAGAAGCTGGGTGGGGGGAGATGGTGAGATGAAGTATTCCCCAGGGAAGTGTTGGGGGGACATGTCTGGTTACTGAGCTCTAGCCCAGCCCTGGGCATCAGGGGGCCAGTCAGTGCAGGATTTGCCTAGTTCTTTGAGAGAAGACAACAGACGGGTAAAGGCTGTTCCTGAAACTTCAGGATAGAGAGGGGCTCACGCTCTGATCCCCTGGCTGCAGGCCAGGCCCACAGGGGCCTTAAAGGGCAGGCTCCTTGGAGAAGGGACCACAGACCAGTTCCTTCGCCCACCTCGGACTTTGCTCCCTGTGTGTCAGATGTGGAGCTGCTCACGGTAGTGTCAGTCGCACTCCTACTTCCGCAAAGCCAGGCCCCAGTGGGAGGAGGAGGTAGGGTCTGCTCTGGCTCCTGTGTCGGGCAACAGACTTGTCAGCTCTGCTCTGTGCCTGTAGAGGGGATGCCCGGGGTGGGCGCGGCTCCCTGCACTGGTCAGAGTTGCCAGTTTTGGTTGGATGTATTCCTGGAGGTCTCATCATGTAACATAACATTTAATTAAAGATTAATCTTTAATTCCTGACAATCCTGGAGGGTTGGCAACCCTAGCATTGGTCGGGGAATTAATTTCTCCCAGGGAACCTTTAGTGCTAGTAATGGTGCCCGGCTCCATCAGTTGTTTCTTTCAGCCTCTTTCCCGGCCTCTCTCCCGCCTGCTCCAGAGGAAACGTGAGTCATTTTCATTCTCAAATAATCGTGACAGACAGTGTCAACCTCTGTCTCAGGCGATCAGCATCACTGACTGAGCCGTGGCCCTCAGTGCTCCTGCTGGGCTTTGCACGGGAGAGCTCCCCACTCCAAGCCACCTGGCAGGCTAGAGGGTGCTCTGGGTATCCCAGGGGCTGCAGACCCACCGCTGACAGAGCCTGCTCAGGAGCCTGAACTGAGCTTATTTGAAGTGGGCGGAGAATTCGAAAACGGGGCAAGGAGCCACCATGCTCAGAGATTCTGCTCTCTCTCAGCCAGGCCACATCCTGCATTCATTAATTGCAGGGAGACAGGGATTGGGCCCAGTCAGCCCATATTGATGCTGGCTTAGTCTGAAATCCCCATAGGTAATGCAGCTGAGTCCTGAGCAAGACTACTTAGAGGCTCACTCTTGTTTCTCTGACTTCAGAAAGTCTTTACTATGCGCACAAGGGGATGCAGTTTGGAGCATCCTTGTTCATTTGAACAACTATTTATTTAAGCCTCCAAAGTGCATTTCGTATGCAGCGACCTGCCTGCGCTCTGTGCTCTAACGGCCGTATTGATTGGTGCCGCTTCAGCAATCTCATTGAGATTCTGGACACTGGCTCAGAGACTCTATCTCAGTGTCCAGTCAATAGCTTATATTTTTAATTTGCCAATAATCAGTCAGGACTTTGGTCGGAGCCCTGCTGAGGTCTTGTGCTCAATGGGGAAGGTGAAATCATTCAAAGAGGGTCAGGTTTATGGCCTAAGCTGAACCACGGGAACTGGAGATCTCAGTCAGGCTTATGAAAACTAAATAAAGATGCTTGTGTCAAGTTTAGGAAAAAGAATCTAGTGTGTTAAAGACAAAGGGAAGGTGCTTAGCTTGCAGTGCTCCCTTGCCCTTCTCATCCTGCTGCGTCATGCCAAGGAAAATACAAATGGCCCGGAAACACTTACACTCATGACCAAAGCTGGTGACTCTGTGGGGCTGAGGAGGCAGGAGGGGCTCTGCCCAGGGAAGGGTTTTCTTGGGGGTGCAGGGGAGGCTCCCTTGGCTTTGTTTGGGGGCGAGGTGCAGGGAGAAGGGTTGCTTCTTTTAGCCATAACATGTCTTCATTGTCTAAATATCACTCCACACAAGCCCTCCCTTGGCTGCAGTCTCCCCCAGGCTAGAGCTCGTGAGGCTGCCCTGTGCAGAGCGGGCACTTTCTCCAAGGTACCTGACCACGGAACCGCCAGCCTCAGAAACCTGTTCCAGCTCCCCATTCCTTTCTGGGTCCCATCAAAACCTGCCTTCCAGTGAAAGCTCCAGCCAACCCTCTCGTCCCTTCTTTAGTTGGGGATTGGTCCTGCTTTGAGGGAGGGGGTTTGGACTAGATACCTCCTGACGTCCCTTCCAACCCTGATGATTCTATGATTCCTCACCTTAAGTGATCATTCTAGTTAGAGTGTATATGGTAACACCCATTGTTTCATATTCTCTGTGTACATATATATCTTCTTTCTGTATTTTCCACTGCATGCATCCGATGAAGTGGGTTTTAGCCCAGGAAAGCTTATGCTCAAATATATTTGTTAATCTCTAAGGTGCCACAGGTACTTCTGTTCTTTTCACAGACTTCCGACTGTCTTCTCTCTGTGCAGGGGCAGCTCTAGGTATTTGGCCGCCCCAAGCATGGCAGGCAGGCTGCCTTTGGCAGCTTGCCTGTGGGAGGTTCCCAGTCCCACGGATTCGGTGGCAGGCCTGCGGGAGGTCCACCGAAGCCACGGGACCAGTGGACCCTGCTCAGGCATGCCGCCGAAGGCAACCTGCCTGCCGCCCTTGCAGGGACCAGCAGAACTCTCCCTGTGGCTTGCCGCCCCAGGCACGCGCTTGATGTGCTGGTGCCTGCAACCGCCCCTGTCTCTGTGGCTGGAAGAGCCTTCTGCTCTGCTGGTAAAGCTGTCTGGAGCAGTCTTCCTGTGTCTCCTCCTCCTCATGGCTCAGTCACATTTCAAATCGCAGCTGAAAGCAAATCACCCTCTCTTGCCTAGACACCAATCTTAATTAGCAGCAGCAGGATGAGAACAGAACCAGCTGCATGTACGTGTTATTTCATTGGGTCCAAGGGGCGAGTTTGTGGAAAGGCAGCACACCAAATAAAGCCCCCTTAGACTCGAGTCTTTTCAAAGGGAGGTGGTGGTGTAGCAAGAGGAAGGGAATGTTGCTGGCGGTTGCCCAGTAGGGCTTTTCGCTGCTGTTGAGCTGGGCTGGTGCGTTTAGATGTTTCTGAGCCACTTGAAGGAGAGGAGGCAAATTTGACAGGAGAGTTAATGGCTAAACATCATCCCACAAGTCAGGATCTTGTGACTGTGACCCCCTCCCGTAAAGTCAAGGCACTGATGAAACTGACTAGCTGCTCCAAGAAGCAGTCTTGACACCCGAAATGACTGCTTCTTGGAGCAGCTGGTCCTGGAACCCACACGAGGAGAGGCAATTCTTGATTTAGTTCTAGATGGAGCACAGGATCTGGTCCAAGAGGTGAATATAGCTGGACCACTTGGTAATAGTGACCGTAATAGAATTAAATTTAACATCCATGTGGTGGGGAAAACACCACAGCAGCGCAACCCTGTAGCATTTAATTGCAGAAAGGGGAACTACACAAAAATGAGGAAATTAGTTGAACAGAAATTAAAAGGTACAGCGCCAAAAGTGAAATCCCTGCAAGCTGCATGGAAACTTTTTAAAGACACCATTATAGATGCTCAATTGAATGTATACCCCAAATAAAAAACATAGTAAGAGAACAAAAAAAGTGCCACCAGGGCTAAACAACAAAATAAGAGAAGCAATGTGAGGCAAAAAGGTATCCTTTAAAAAGTGGAAGTTAAATCCTAGTGAGGAAAATAAAAAGAAGCATAAACTCTGGCAAATGAAGTGTAACAATATAATTAGGAAAGTCAAAAAAGAAGTTGAAGAACAGCTAGCCAAAGACTCAAAAAGTAATAGCAAAAAAAAAATTAAGTACATCAGAAGCAGGAAGCCTGCTAAACAACCAGTGGGGCCACTGGATGATCGAGGTGCTAAAGGAGCACTCAAGGACGATAAGGCCATTGCAGAGAAACTAAATGAAGTCTTTGCATCAGTCTTCACAGCTGAGGATGTGAGGGAGATTCCCAAACCTGAGTCATTCGTTTTAGGTGACAAATATGAGGAACTGTCCCAGATTGAGGTGTCATTAGAGGAAGTTTTGGAACAAATTGATAAACTAAACAGTAATAAGTCACCAGGACCAGATGGTATCACCCAAGAGTTCTGAAGGAACTCAAATGTGAAACTGCAGGACTGCTAACTGTAGTCTGTGACCCATCATTTAAATCAGCTTCTGTACCAAATGACTGGAGGATAGCTAACGTGCTGCCAATTTTTAAAAAGGGCTCCAGAGGTGAGCCCAGAAATTACAGGCATGTAAGCCTGACATTAGTACCAGGCAAACTGGTTGGAACTATAGTAAAGAACAAAATTGTCAGACACATAGATGAACATAATTTGTTGGGGAAAAGTCAACATGTTTTTTGTAAAGGGAAATCATGACTCACCAATCTACTAGAATTCTTTGAGGGGGTCAACAAGCATATGAACAAAGGGGATCTAGTGGCTATAGTGTATTTAGATATTCAGAAAGCCTTTGACAAGGTCCCTCACCAGAGGCTCTTAAGCAAAGTAAGCTGTCATGGGATAAGAGGGAAGGTTCTCTCATGGATTGGTAACTAATTAAAAAGATAGGAAACAAAGGGTAGGAATAAATGGTCATTTTTCAGAATGGAGGGAGGTGAGTAGTGGTGACCCCCAGGGGTTTGTACTGGGACCAGTCCTATTTAACATATACATAAATACCCCCTTTTCCAGATCAAACAGTGAGTTGGCAAAATTTGTAGATGGTACAAAACTACTCACGATAGTTAAGTCCCAGTGAAACTGCAAAGAGCTACAAAAGGATCTCTCAAAATTGAGTGACTGGGCAACAACATGGCACATGAAATTCAATGTTGATAAACGCAAAGTAATGCACATTGGAAAACATAATCCCAACTATACATATAAAATGATGGGATCTAAATTAGCTGTTACCACTCAAGAAAGAGATCATGGAGTCATTGTGGATAGTTCTCTGAAAACATCCACTCAAAGTGCAGCGGCAGTCAAAAAAGCAAACAGAATGTTGGGAATCATTAAGAAAAGGCTAGATAATAAGACAGAAAATATCATATTGCCTCTCTATAAATCCATGGTACACCCACATCTTGAATACTGTGTGCAGATGTGGTCACCCCATCTCAAAAAAGATATATTGGAAAAGGTTCAGAAAAGGGCAACAAAAATGATTAGGGGTATGGAATGGCTTCCGTATGAGGAGAGATTAATAAGACTGGGACTTTTCAGCTTGGAAAAGATATGACTAAGGGGGGATGTGATAGAGGTCTATAGAATCATGACTGGTGTGAAGAAAGTAAACAAGGAAATGTTATTTACTCCTTCTCATAACACAAGAACTAGGAATCACCAAATGAAATTAATACGCAGCAGGGGAAGTATTTTTTCACACAATGCGCAGTCGACCTGTGGAACTCCTTGCCAGAGAATGTTGTGAAGGCCAAGATTATAACAAGGCTCAAAAACGAATTAGATAAATTTATGGAGGAGAGGTCAAACAATGGCTATTAGTCAGGATGGGCAGGGATAGTGTCCCTAGCCTCTGTTTGCCAGAAGCTCGGGATGGGTAACAGCAGATGGATCACTTGATGATTACCTGTTCTGTTCATTCCCCCTGGGGCACCTGGCACTAGCCACTGTCAGAAGACGGGATACGGGGCTAGAAGGGCCTTTGCTCTGATCCAGTCTGGCCGATCTTATGTTCTTATGACTTTGCCATAAATGCACGTAAGAGATTAAGGTCCAGTTCTCAGGCAATGAGATCTCTAGGGCAGCACTTCTCCAGAGCTCAGAGCAGAGGTCCACTCCCTCCCCCTGCCCACTCTTCTCTGAGCTGCTTGGTTTCCCCTTTCAGTCCCCACCTCCAGCTCGGGCAGGTGTGTTTGGGACAGGCCACCTGGGCCCGGAGCTGATCTTTACCCACTTGTTCTCTGGGGTGGGGGTTGGACCCCCATCACAAGGGGAAATGGTTGAGGTTGCTCTCTTACACCGTATGTGAATAATATTGTGTTGACTGGTTTCATACTCCTCATATGTGTTCATAGAAAGTCAGGGCAAGACCTCAGAGAACCGTACGTAAAAGAAAAAGGCAGCACAAAAAATACAAAGGGAAGAATTTTCAAAATAAACAGCCCTGGGTTCAGTCTGAAGCTTGAGCCTGGTTCCTGTTCCCATTGGGTATTGTGGGCTGGGTTTTTGGAGAAAAGGTATTTGTATGTATCTACTAAGGAGGAGTTTTGCTGGGGTTTGACCCCAGTAATAGACTTACTGACCTACAAAGTGGACCAGTTATTCTGCCTAGCCAGTGCGTGTCAGGCAGGTACGTCAGTGCTCGTGTGGAAAAAGGGCCTCATTGTAAAAGCCATGAAATGAGTTTTGAAGAGCTTGTTACTTGGAGACACATCTTTTTGTGCACAATTTGACGGCAATCATACAGATATTGTGCACTCAGTTATATTTGAAAAGGCTAGAAAAAGGGCAGAAAAAACTATTACAAAGCACCAAGGCAAGATGAGTCGACAAGTCAGAAAACGCTTATGCACATCTGGAGAACCTGAAAAAAAAAAAAGCTGGGACATTGATCAGGAAGGTTTCAATTACCTTGACGTTGACAGGAAGAGAATTGCAGAACGACGAAGAAAAGGCGCAAGATTGCAAGGCTAACGCCGAGCTGTTCCCTTATACTGATGTTTTAAGGCACGAATGCGATTGGAGGCTATTCGAGACCTATTCCTAGGCAATGAAGTGGGTCTGACAAATGGGATGGGCAACAGTAAACATGCAGGATCTCTGTAGCACCAGATTTGAGCTGAAGCTGCGGTTCTGAGCGGGACTTATCTACACAAGCAAAAGCAGGGCAGAAATCGGACTTTGGAGGAGAGTTTTTCAACTTGGGAATTAGCTGGGATTCTTAAGTGGAAGAAACATTTTAGGGTAATTAGCTGATAGGTGAGAGAGTGGGCTGTGTAGTGCTGTGGTCTGTAGCCATCTTTCATAACCTACTATCCAGGAAATACCCTGCAGGAGCAATGGAAGGGTCCCGTTACCAGTGTCTGTGGTCTTTATGTGTCACTCATTACCATAGCATGTGAGCACGTCCCGATCTTCCATGTGGTCAGCCTCACACATCCCTGAGCACCAGGACAGGGCTCTCAGCCGCAGGTACAGGTGCAAGCTAAGGCCCAGACAGGCTAAATGACTGGCCCATGGCCACCCAGGGAACCTGTGTCTTGTGCCCTAATCCCCTGGGGCATCCTTCCTCTCTAATGAGTGAGACGTTGCTTCTGAGTGACAGCAGAAGGAGCCCCCTTTGCAGTGTCACCGGCACCGTTGCCTACAGCAGTGGTTCTCAGACTGGAGTATGTGTACCCCTGGGTACTCAGAGATCTGCCAGGAGTACATCAATTCATCTAGATAGTTGCCTAGTTTTACAACAGGACACATAAAACACCCTGCCGAAGTCGGTACAAACTAAAATTTCATACAGACAATGACTGGTTTACACTGCTCTATATATCAGAGGGGTAGCTGTGTTAGTCTGGATCTATAAAAGCAGCAAAGAGTCCTGTGGCACCTTATAGACTAACAGACGTATTGAAGCATGAGCTTTCGTGGGTGAATACCCACTTCGTCGGATGCATGTAGTGGAAATTTCCAGGGGCAGGTATAAATATGCAAGCAAGAAGCAAGCTAGAGATAACAAGGTTAGTTCAGTCAGGGAGGATGAGGCCCTGTTCTAGCAGTTGAGGTGTGAAAACCAAGGGAGGAGAAACTGGTTATGTAGTTGGCAAGCCATTCACAGTCTTTGTTTAATCCTGAGCTGATGGTGTCAAATTTGCAGATGAACTGAAGCTCAGCAGTTTCTCTTTGAAGTCTGGTCCTGAGGTTTTTTGCTGCAGGATGGCCGCCTTAAGATCTGCTATTGTGTGGCCAGGGAGATTGAAGTGTTCTCCTATAGGTTTTTGTATATTGCCATTCCTAATATCTGATACACTTCAATATCCCTGGACAGACAATCTCCCTGGACCCTCCACTGCTTCGGTGTTGCTTCCTCCGCCTTCGAGACACCCAGGGGCTACAGGGTTCAGAGTGCACTGGCTTTTCACTAGCTGACTGCTCACAAGCGACGCTTCCTGGAGCTCCGCTTTTGGGGCACCATTCATCCACTGGAGCTGAGCAGAGAGCCAGTCTCCGCACATTCGCTGTGGTTGTTGCTCCAGTTCATTGTGTGGAGGCAGGGTGAGGCATTTGTTTTAGGGTTACTGGTCCCGTTCAGAAACTGTGCACTTGATTCTCTTCTCACCCAGACCTCTCTTACACCCTCTGACTTACTTGGCCTCAGCAGAGTTACTCATCCCAGGGTAAGTGAGAGCAGGATTGGGCCCTGTATGTGGAGTCTACATCCCAAGAATGGACCACCATGGCTAGTGAATTCTGTGCCAGAGACCCTGCTCTTGAGAATGTGAATTCATCCCCAGCAGGGCCAGGGTGGATAGAGCCTAATTCGAGAAAGCACTGCTCCTAGATGCTGTCATTCATGGAGTTCGGATGGATCTGGCTGCAGGTGTGTGTGGATCCAACTCATCAAAGCACATAGGCACCAATGGAAAGACTCCACTTCACTTCACCTAGGCTTGGGATCAGATCCTGGCCCCACACAAGTCAATGAGACAGGATCACACCCTGGAGACAAACTTACCGGCTTTGTGGCGATGGGTGACACTGACAGCCCCAAACAGTCCAGATCTTCACTGTGGGCTGGGCTGAGCTGAGCAAGGCAAAGGGTATGTCTACACTACCCGCTGGATCGGCGCGTAGTGATTGATCTATTGGGGATTGATTTATCACGTCTAGTGTAGAGGTTGACTCCCCCCAGTGTAAACATAGCCTAAGTCAGTGAAAAAGATCCTACGTTATGCTGTAGCTTGTGAGTAAGGCACTGCCACACCCCTTCCGCAGCTCCCCTTTGCATCCAGTCCAAAATGTTACCCCAACAGAGCCTCTACTTTCATTTTGTGGTCAAAATATCACATTGCAGTCAAGTCTGGGGGTCAGCCACTCAATGGCATTCACCTTTAGAGAGCTGGTTGTATTCACAGACGAATTACAGGCAAATCTGCCTGGTCCTGCAGGAAAAAGGAAAAACCCAAACCCTGTTGCCTCTGCAGTTGACCAATGCTGCAAATATATCTAATCCCCTACTCCTGCATGTTCACACCTGTGCAGCAAATCACCCATCAGTGACACACTGGGTGCAGTGTTTGCTGATGGAATGCATTGCACGTTTGCCAGCAAAATGGATCTGAGCAATACAGAGTTCTTGGTTGCTCTCCTGTCTGCCTAAGAACCTTGTCCCAGTATCTCACTCTTGTCTCCTTCGATTTCACTGACAGCCAATTCTTGGAAGTTGGAAGGTGCGCCATTATCTAAGACTACATTATGGAAGTGTCACTGGGGTGATAGATGGTGGCACACAGGCTCCTAAATAACAGGGAGGAAAAACTGACATTAGGAGAGATTTTTTTCAATGGAGAGTGTTCTTCAGAGGCTTGTATTTCAAACCAGACCATCAAACACCCCAAGTAGCCCCCAAACTTTGCAGAATGGTGCCTGAGGAATGGCCTAATGGAGCAGGTGAGGGCAGATGAGGTTCAGGTCCTTCCTCAGGGCTCCTTCAGCTCCCCGACAGAAAGCTCAGCCCGTACCAGGCAGGCACACTGCATTCACACAACAGAGGGGCTCCCTGCTGCGGCTGCCTCCTGGACCCTCCAGGCTTGTTCAGAGATGCCAGAGAAACTGTAGCAGAGACAGCCTCACTCCTTGCTGTGAACGAAAGGGTCGGGGGG